>NC_056730.1:690172423-690294923 GCF_019279795.1 Protopterus annectens | reverse complement strand
AAACATGAACTAAGAATTGCTAAACTTAGTGTAGTTTCACTAACAGGATGGTGTCTGAAAGTGGGTGACATGATGGTACTGAGGAGGCTGGACAGCCTATGTATCCAAGAGACAAGATGGAAGGGCAGTCTAGCAAAACCATTTGGCTTGGGATCCAGAGTCTACTATTCAGGAAAAGGACAGGCCAGAAATGATGTGGGAATTGTGGTGAGAGAAAGGCTTCAGAAGGCAATGAGGGTTGTCATCAGAATTAGTGACAGACTCGTGGCAGTCAGACTCCAGTGCAATGATAGGGTAGTATTAATAATCTCAACCTATGCCCCACAGCAAGATTGTGATAGTGAGGAAAAGAATGCATTTAAACAGCAGTTGCAGGACCTACTAGATAAAGCAAGGCAACATGAATTGGTGTTGATAATGGGTGACTTGAATGAATATATCAGGACAGGCAGAACAGGACACGAGGACTGCCTGGGTCCACATGGGTGGGGCAACACGAATAAAGAGGGAGTGGTCATTCTATGCTTCTTTCTGGAAAATGGCTTGATAGTAGCCAACACAGGGTTCAGAAAGAGAGACAGTCACAAGATCACATACAAATGATTTTAAAACGATTTAAAAAGTTTCTTCTGGTTTCTGTTGTTAATAACCGCATTTTAACTTTAATTAATAGATTACAATAAATTGAATAATGGATTAATTGAGTTAAAATCATATAAATTAGCAAGCAGGAATACATGTGTTATTCTGACGAAGTTTCCTGTCATGGAAATGAAAGCGCTAAATCTTTCTGCTTGGATTTACTTGAACACTGTCATGCTGTGGTGTTAATAAAAGTGGAAACTATACAGCGTTTATTTTGTTGTTTGTTGACTGAAAATTTTTTTAAAAGAATTCATTAAACTGGCCTTTTTTCTACGAAGCTGTGGAACTGCCTTTATTGAATCCTGGTATTGAGATTTTGTGATTATTAGTGATTTTTTCTTCTCCGTAATCCATTTTGGTCACATACAAGAGTGGCCAACATACAACTCAGGTAAGCTATTGCCTAGTAATGAAAGAGCAGTGGGGAAGAATGATTGATATCTGGAAAGCAATCTGCCCACAGCATAAATTACTGGTTGCCACAATAATCTGCAAGCACTGGTCAGAGAAAGCTCTAAGGTCAACAGAGACCAGGCTGAAGACCTAGAAGTTGACTGGCGAGAATGTACAACAGTTCAAGGAAATACTCAGAGCTCTAGCACCTCAAGAAGAGGAAATAGGAGGAGCTGAAGATGAATGGCAGCACCTCAAAACAGCAGGTGTGGGGACTATAAGACAAGTATGTGGCCACTCCAGGTTTGGAAATAAGGTACATAAGGAAAGTTGGTGGTGGAATGCAGAAGTCCAGGAAGTCATCAAAAGAAATGAGTGTTGGAGAAAATGTGAGATAGAAAAGACCGACCAGGTTAGGAAGGAATACTGGTTGGCTAACAAAGAAGCTAAGAAAGGAGTTGCAATAGCAAAGAACAAGGCATCAGAAGCCCTCTTCCAGATTCTGGAAAGTGTGTCAGTAGGTGGCACAAAGAAACTATATCAGGTTGCACGGCAAAGACAGAAAGATAAAGAAGATAGTCAGACACCCTTCGTAAGTAATGCCAGCAGCAACCTGCACAGCAATCCACAGGATATCAAAGGCAGATGAAGGAAGTACCCCACAGAAGCTGTACTAACCTGGACACAGCCTATGATGAGAGAAGAAGAGGAGTCCACCCTAGAAGAAGTAAGAATAGCACTAAAGAAAATGAAGTGAGGGAACGCAGCAGGCTCAGATGAGATCACAGCAGCTATGATAAAGATGGACAGAAGGTACAGAGTTCCTTTGGCATCAATAAAAACATACTTAGTGAATTGGACTGTGAAATGTCTGTCAGTGTAGCTCACCATGACATGGTCTACATTCATGATATGATGACCCGGACATTCTCCAGCTGTCAAATGCTTGTCATTGGCCCTGGAGAGAGATGAAGCACTTCTACTAAGCTCTTGTTGGCCTTTCCTTTCAAATATCTAAACTTCTTAACTGAATCACCTGAGAAACATTTCACTTGCAGCATGTGTATCTGACTTCACGTCCCAGATGGAGCAAGTAGTGTGGTCCTCCTTAAGATCAACTTGTTGGAGATGCAAGCAGTATTCCAGGAAGGAAGTATCTGGAAACAGCAAAAAAAAAAAAAAAAAAAAAAAAAAAGCAACTGGTATGGATGAGACAGTCATCCTGTGATAAGACATTAACTTGAGGTCCCATTTGATTGCGTTGGTGGTAGTGCAAGTGGATGTAAATATCCTGTGTGGCACTTACTGAAAATAGTAGGGGAAGTTCTTCAATGCCATGGCCAAATTTACACTACCATCTTTGGTCTCCTCTGAAAAGAGGCCACTAACATATTGGGACTAACATGGTCAACAAAGGGTAAATAAAAAAATATCAGGAGACTGTGCTCTTCTGGTCAATAGCCTCTCTGTCATGTGTCATCAAATCAATCAAAGTGCACAGGGTCATATCCTCTTTACCAGGGTAATGCATATCTGATGGTAAACAACTAGAAAAGGCTTCACTCTCTCAGTAGTTCACATTCACAGGGAACTAATTCTGCTAGAAGCCTTTCTATGACAACCCCCCTTGAGTTGCAGACTTGCAAAGTACTTCTTGCCCAGTTCTTCCAAAGATGAAACATTTTAGAGATGGCTACATTCCCCTTCACTACATTTTTCATCTGTGCCAACCCTAACCCAAATCCAACCCCCCACACACACTAAACCCTACATATTTGGTTAGAAAGTACTCTTTCCATAACTATACTACCAAATAAGACTCACAGACACAGAACACACACACACACACACACACACACACACACACACACACACACACACACACACACGCACACGCACACACACACCAGTAAAGCGATCCCCCTTCCTAGCCATCATTCTAACTCTAACCTGCAAATACCTTTATTAAACATTCACTAAAGACATAAGTAAAAATACATTAATATAAAAGAAAAAACATATTAACCTTTTTCCACTTGCATACATTATACATAATATCCGTTCTTTCATATAACTATCCTCAGTGCAACATTTCATAAACTGCTCATTTCCTAATGTTCCTTAAACCTCACTACTCCCCAGGACATTATTCTGCATGTAATAAATGCAGTCTCATTTCCAAAACTGTAATTATAAATGAAAGTTTCAACATCACTACCCATACCCTCCAACTTACATTTGAGAACCAGCATTTAACTCTTCATCCACTCTACATAACTTGCATTCAGCCATGTGTGACACCCAAAATAATATTATATATATGAAAATGTAGTTTTGTATTTTACATCTCTCTCTCTCTGTCTCTCTCTCTCTATATATATAGCTATATGTGTGTGTGTGTGTGTGTGTGTGTGTGTGTGTGTGTGTGTGTGTGTGTGTGTGTGTGTGTGTGTGTGTGTGTGTGTGTGTGTGTGTGTGTGTGTGTGTGTGTGAGTGTGTGTGTGTGTGTGTGTGTGTGTGTGTGTGTGTGTGTGTGTGTGTGTGTGTGTGTGTGTGTGTGTGTGTGTGTGTGTGTACACACACACACACACACATACTCTGCCCTCATAGTCCAAATTGTGGTAGAAAAGTTTATGGCCCAATTAAATTACCCTAGTAAAGAAAAATAATTAAAATCAAGTTCAGCACTTCAACTTTGAATCCTTCTTGCATTAGTTCTGCCCTAGTCAACCTCTTTGCATTCCCCTCTGTCACAGGGAGAGTCACCTTCCAACTTCTCTTTTGTTCCATGTTAGCATTAGTTAACAAATAAAAGTTAATACATACTTGCTGTACCCTGGATGCATATTGGGATGACGCAACAGGAAGAGAGTTGTTGCAGCCTGAGGAAGTACCTACAGGCACTGCATCTCTGTTCCTGCACAATTAGAAACCTTCAAGACTTTAAGCAGTTGACGGTATAAGGAAAGGAGATGCTACTCCACAAGGCGCACTGTGCCGGACAGATCATGGAAATATTATAGCATGTGATCATCCTCAGCACTGCACCGTCCATGTCCTCCATATTTGAAAAAATGTGACACTCTCATGAGCATCATTTGTTCAATGGCATTTAACAAATTAATACAGAATTATGAAGAAATACTGTTTTTGAGGATAAAAGGTAGCTCTGCCAAGTTTCCACAGCAGGGAAGATACTCCCCCATCAGCCTTCATTATATAATTAATTTTAATATTACCACATCATGAAGAAGCTGGCTTTCCTCAGTGCAGAAAACCTGAATAAAAGTGCCACATTCCTGTAACAGTGGATCTTCAAAATTTGGTTCAACAGCTATGCATACTTGTGTCTCAAATGGACTGCAAAATGTAAGCTGAAACTCTGTCAAATAAAAACTAAAACTTGTCAAAATTCATAACCAGCACCTAATTTACCAAACATAAAGTTGTTTGCACAGTTTTTGTATGCTGAGCTAAAGCTCACATAGTAATAAACACTTCTGGCCTACTCAGGAACCATATTTGTAGCCCATTTTATTTATTTGTTTGCTCATTCTGCTTGGTAACTGGGCAGGTGGGTGAATCTGAAGTCCCCTTTAAGTACTAATGTAGGCCATTAGGTTTTATAAATAGGTAAGGTAAATACAATGATTTTTCAATATGTTACAGTTTAAATTTAAAAGGCTGCATCTTGAAAGCTCATACAATAATATGTTTTCACGATACAATTTTTTAAGGTATCAGTTTTGTAGAATATTAGACAACATATCAGAATTCTCTGTATTTTCTTTAAATGAAAGTCATTAGTTAATCCAGGTGGTAAATAATTATTGTTTTCAGATTGTTTTTGTTTTATTTATCTTGTATTACAGTGCAATTAAGCCTTTAGCAAATTTACACAGCTAATTACAAACACTTAAGTGTAAAATATCATCTAAGATGCTAATTATAAATAATTATGCCATTTTTATGTTTCTAAAGTAAAGATGTGTGTTTCCACAATCTAACAATTGAAAAGCTGCATAATATTGAAATGAACTCGAAATATCTGGAAGAAACTGAAATTAATGTCTTTTTTAATTACCCAGAACTGTGCTAAACAGGTGTCAGTCTCTCCTTTATGTGTCAAATCTTCTTGTACTTTCAAGTACTCAGAATCTCCAATAACAGTGCTGATAAATTGAAATAGAATGGATTATTACATCTTTAGCTTCTGCACTCATATTCCTTTCCTCTTGAATAATATAAGTAATATTCTGGCTAGCTGGATATTTGACCTGACTTCTGCTCTTGAGTGTCTGTGCCAAACTTATGAGGACTGTACTGCAATGATTTTCTGCATATTGGTCCAAATTAACTGACTAACTATATCTGGAGTATCTCCTGATAATACCAAAACCCTATAAATTTCGACATGCCTCTTTAATCTTGGTTCCCAAGCTTGTTTGTACTTAACAGACTGCACATTCTGTTAGAGCATTTTATTATTATAAGTATACTTGACTGAAGGTTACTGAAACATTCCTTTCTGTTGTATCTGCACATAAAATGTACAGTGAAGATGTATGTCTGCTTCAATATGGCTGCATTTCTAAGCCTTTAAATGAAACCCAATCTTGCATAAAATAAGACAAAAAGTTACTAGAACCAACAAAATTGAAAAGCTCTTTTAAAATAAAAGTTGCAGTAATATCTGTTTCCTGTTTCAGTGTTTTTACCCTGAACAAAGAACATATCTGTAAAATTAGAGAAACGAAGGTGAGAATATTTCTAAAATTAAAGTGGACATTCGTTTTTTGAGAAGAAATTTCATATTAGAAATATAAATTTTACAATGACAGGTTGCTGTTATTCAGAAATGTTGACTCAGACTGCACAGATCAACCAGTATGCCCACTGTAAATCGAACATATACCTAAAGAAAAATTCCATCTGCTAAAGTAGCATTGAGTGGCCAGATTTTTTCTATTGATACATGCTACAGAGGCAAACCTTTCAATTGTACAGATTTGAGACTCATGTTTTTGGTCTGTGCTTTTTAAAATTTGTAATTTTCTGACAAATCAGTGTGGAGTGAATTCAACAAATAATGACATGGATTTGAGTCTCAGACTTCATATCCTTGAAATAACGCACACTATCACAGATCCTGTTATTTCAGCAGCTTTCTAAGTTTATAACAGCAACATTTATAATCTGCCCTTCATATCCTTCAGACAATGCATGCTAACACAAATCGTGTCATTCTAGCAGCTTTCTCAGTTTATAAGAACAACATTTACAATCTGTTCCTATTTTGGGGCCTTTGTCTCCCATTAGACTTCTTAGGGGAGACTTATGCCTGGCTTATAGAGCAATCCAAGACTCAAACCAAATGAACTTGCTACATATCCGTAAATCAAATGGGAATAGGGCTACCCATTCCAGTGACCTAAATATGGCCTGTGACTTAAATAGGACATGCTGGAGGGACAGATTTATCTCCCAACATCTGTCATGTCTTTAGAATAGGTTACCATTTCATGTGAAACAGAGCACCTCTATGACGCTGTTCAAGAGGAACCTGGACGAGTGGATGGGCCACTGTAAATTCTTACAGGGTATAGAGCCCACAACCCTCCTAGACATAGGCAGTATTGACTAGCATTTCTATGGCATTACATTGAAATGGCTAGGCTTAAAATGACCCATGGGTCGAAAGCCTAGTAATCTCCTATGATCTTATGATCTTATGATCCTATGATTATTTAAAGCTTTGTCCACATTTCTTGAGCTAAGAAGTTCAGAGATATGTATGGAGAGCAGATGAAATAGAAGAAAAATCAGGTACATTCTGCAAAACTAAAGAAAATGAAACAGAAACGTACCTGATTTTCCTTGTATTTCTGTGATGTCTTGGCAGACTCCTGTACATCTGCACTGCCTAGATTTTATAGTACAAAAAAATGGAGATTCTTTTTGTCTCCATTACTTCTTTTGAACAACACTGATGTACTGTGCAAGCATGGGAATGTACGTCCCATACACATGTGCAGTACATCAGCAAATGCAGAAGAGCAGGAAACAACATGGAGGAACACTATGGCGCCATTATACAAAGACATTATTTAAGAAAGGTAAGCAATTTATTTCTTGAACAATGTCACTGTAAAATAGCAATGACTTATGAGGGTGTGTGTGTATATGAGAATTTACCCATGGATGGCTTTATTTAATTTAATCACTTGGGCTTTGCCATCATCATCAAACCATGCCAAGCATTCGTAAATCCTCATATAACCACACCCACTTGTCGGTTACTGTTTAAATAACATTTTATGCTGCAAAGTGAGCTTTCTGGTATTTATTTTTGTAAACCAAGTACTATATTATTATCGCACATTATCCTTTCTCTCTCTGGATTATTAATTTTGAGTATACAATAAACCACCTTGAGGTTATAGAAATACAGTCTAAAAGTTGCAGTAACTGACTTGTTTGAATGTGATATGCACTATTTCACTTTTCTCAATATG
Source organism: Protopterus annectens (assembly GCF_019279795.1). Taxonomy (NCBI): domain Eukaryota; kingdom Metazoa; phylum Chordata; order Ceratodontiformes; family Protopteridae; genus Protopterus; species Protopterus annectens. Next base: position 690,287,370 of record NC_056730.1, on the reverse strand, counting down.
CTTATTCATGACAGGCTAAGATTAAATGAAGGCAAAAAATAGCTAACTCATACGTATTTGTTGTTTCCTTTTACTGTTGTTCTTAGCGGTGTCTCACTAAAGGGGTCCAACATGCAAGCAAATTCAGCATTTCCATACTTCACGCCTGGGCCATCAAATTCTATGAATGCTGTCACGCGCATATTTCAGGATGTTGTTACTGACCGAGCTGTTGCCGTTGAAATTGCCAACTACAGTTCAAGACATGACCTTCACAGACCACAGTAAGCATTTTTTAAGTTATGGGTTACATTGTAAAGAAGATTTGGTTCTGAGTTCAAGAGATAGTTTACAGTTTATTTAACATCCTTTTGTGATATTATGACAGGAAAGGCCGGAAAAAAAACATTCCTTTACTATTGCACTACATATAGGGCTGTCCTTTAACAGGAAACAGGTGGGAATCATAGAAAAACAGGTAATGAACAGGAGTCGGATGACTATGGAGCTACATCAGGGCTACTATCACTGATGCAACCATTTGGGATGCCCAAACAAAGACAGGGGCTGTCAGGATGTGTCCTTTAAGTAAAATTTTGTAGCGTATCCTGTAGCCAGAAGGAATAAAGTTACACCACTGCATATTGCAGAAAGCCTTGTAAAGGGTTGGAAGAACCTGATTATGATAGAGACAAAAATATTATAAGCACACTCTTTGTTCAGGATTACTAAGCTGAACAACATCTTGTGGAGTTAATTTTGAACACTTATTTGTTTGAACAAAGAGAATGAACTTTTATAAATAATTACTGCAGGGTGGAGAACATTGTGTTCAGCATGAACTGTGGAATGTCTGTGTTGGAATGTTGATATTTGGTTTCTGATACTCCCTACATTTTTGGCAAGAAGCTGAACATTTTGTTTTCCCTTTGTAAGTAAACCTATTTAAACCCGAAGACCTGCTTAAGATTGATTTTTTTTCAGCTGCAACTTTGATGACAGCAGAACGTAAAAAAACAAACAGCACAAAGTAGTATTGTATTACAATGTGGAATAACATTTAGAATGGTTTTGATTTATTTATCTAGACTGTGTTAATCAAGACTCACAGTATGGACGTGCATTTTTCACGTGATTTGGGAATTTGAATGACCTTTACTAATTTACTTAAAGTTACACACCCTGAAATGAGGGTCATTTCACTAAAGCTATACCTGAATTATATAAGCAACGTCTGGTTACAACAAATCATTCTATTACATTCACAGATGTGAAACTTATTCAAGCATGGCATATGATATTGCGTACTACTTTCATTTGGTTCAGTATTGTACTTAACATAAAAACTGACACTGAGGCATACAAATGTGCAGGGTAACTGGTATAGCATACAGCTACATGGAAATGTATAGTACAGTACATTGGCAAGGGAAGATACACAGAATACTTAAGTATTTGAAGATTCATTTCACTGTTGACTTCCTAAGGAAAAGAAATATGCAAGATTCCAGTGTACAACACGGGCTTCCCTGCTTCATCCCAGAGACTTTATAAAACAAACAAAATGGTAAAGCATCATAAACAGAATAAATAACTATATGAAGATTCCTTTCATTGTCAACTTGGCAAGGGAAATGTATACAGTAATCTCTCAGTTAACCAGAGCTCAAGCAACCAGCACTCTCAAGCAACCAGAAAAAAAATCAAAGAAATACAGCACAATTTTCATGTGTTGCACTTTCTGCCCCCCCCCCCTTCAGAAACATACCTTATATTTTTAGAGTTTTAGAATTTTAAAAAGGAAGATAGGAATAAAGTCCCTCTCTCCACAACTTGAGAAAAAGTCAAACCAAACAAATAGTATAGGTTACATTATTAGTCAGGCCTATTTTTAATAATAACTCTCAAGCAAGCAGAAACTACAGATATCTGGCATCTATCAATCCTCATGGGTGCCAGTTAACTGAGAGTTTACTGTGAGTTAGGAGTACATACCACATACTTAGCTGCATTATTATGGGCCATTAAGTTGTACAAATACAGTAATTTTGATATTCTGCACATCACTAGGACACATACTGAATAATTAAATTTGATACTCCCACTACAGGTGAGATACGGGCGCCAGTTATCAAGCTGATTGTAGTTCACTAATGGAAAACTCCCTGACAACAACTCTCCAAAAAAACTAAATTATCAGCTCTAACCTTAAGAGTATGAGACTTTCTTCTAGACTTTTTTGAAAATTATAAATCAAAAACCATATTGCAGAAGCAGAAGCGTTGAATGACAGGACTTAGCATCTCAGAGTGGCTCTGCAATTCTTTTTAAAGTGCATGTTTTTGGTTTGTAGCTCTTTAAAATTCACACTTTCATCTGGTTGCAGTTTGTTGGATTTTTATTTGATAATCAATTACTTTCTTGGCCAAAAGCTGCACGACCTTGGAATAAGTATATTTACAGTTACTGTGTTACCATTGGGTGTGTGCAGGGAGCTTTTTCTTTTTGTCAGTTTTAGTGAACATGCAAGAAGTTTCATTGGAGCTGTCTCATCCAGGAAGTCGCCACTGGGGATCTTGCTAATCTGGAACATGACAAAGGAGAGTTGGTGATATTCCCTACACCTTTGACATAGTACATCACCATTATGTAATGACAATTTTAAAGAAACGTCATATCTTTTTTTTAAATAATGTTATTTTATAATCCATTTCCCTGGACTGATGTAAGACACTGTGATGGCTTTTATATGTTTTATGCATGTGCATGCAAGCATTGTGACAAAAACTAAAGTCTGAACACACTTTTTAAACATTCTGGATAGCCACATCACAGAGCAAAGAAAATAAACCAAGAAATTACAATATGTATTTTAAATTTTTGCTGAGGCAACTTCATGGTTTTAAAAAAAATCTATGATTTGCTGCTTTGCTTCAAAGAAAACAGCAGCCATATTTATTATTTGACATTCCATATTGTGTCCCATTATGGGTATTCCACTATACAACTGCAATGTATTTCCTCCCCCAAGTGTACTGTACAGCAGTCAGGAAGTTAAGTCTAATGCGGCCTAACAAAAAACTCAATAGCCAGAATGAAAACATGTCATTGAGCTATCAAACACCTTTAAAATAACAGTTGACATTTTTTATCCATCCATCCATCCTCAACCCCTTTACCAATTTTACACATGAGGTTAGGTTGTCACTTCAGCAGTGACAATCATCTCAAGCCAAGGTATACACTGCCAGATGGCTAGCTCTGCCATAGATTTTTTTATTACCAGTAAGTAATGAAATATAAAACTTTACATTCTATTTATAATCATCCCAACTGCAAATAAATGTTATACATAAAATGCACAGATATGTTCCGTAACCACTATTTTCCACACTTTCTACCCCACTATTATGAGGCACAGACCTTAGATGATCAAGGTACTGCAAAAGCATCTTGATATTCATTGCCTTGTGTACTAACATTACATTTTAATTCCACCCTTGATTAAATATTCTGAATGATTTTATTCTCAGAAACAACCTGATGTTGATTTGGTAAATTATACTAAATTATGTTGACTTCTTATGTTTTTCAGGAAGTTTATTTCTCTCTGAAAGATTGTCAAATCATTATACATTTAATACATGAGAAATTGTTCTCTATCTACATGGAGAATAAAGTAAAACCCTAGCTTTTGGTGACAGAAAAATGAGATCTATACATTCAAGGTCAAACTTGACAGTCATTTTTATTATCATTTTTTCTAGCTTATTGATTTATATCCTGGGGTCATCCTACATCAAACGAAGAACATTTTTTTTTGTATATAATAGAAATAATATATATGACCTCACACATGTTCACCTCTGAGTGGGTTAAATGTCCCTTGTGTTTTTGTCAAAGGAAAAAATAACTTCAAAATTATCAACACACGGCAGGTTCAGGTTAAGGCACTTTAATCTTGCAGCAAGGAGACACAAACGTGCTAATACAGAGTTTGTCTAACTAGAATCAGGAAGTGAAGCTATTCTTATATGTTTCTTACAAGACATTGCCAACTAAGCTGAAGTAACAAATCACAAGTTCTTTCAATATTATTTCATAGCAGCTGTTTGTCCATGATTTTCTGCTGGCATATCAAGTTTACAAAAAAACTTCCTAAGAAAAACAACGTGGCCTTGATGACCACCGATCAGATATGACTTCTCACTATGCAATGTTACCATTCAAGGTACTATGGCTAATTTGAGCACAAAGCAAGTACAGATTATAGTTCATTTCTTTAAGCAGTCTTTGTTTGGTGTAGCTTTTCTTTTCCACAGCTGTGCATGTTCTCATAACACGAACAGAGCTGATTGTTCATATTCAATCACGTTATAGAAAACAGTATTGTTCTATTTATTCACTATTCATTCATTTTCCTGACCTAGCAGATAATCACCTGCTTCTCAGGAAATTTCCAAAAGGCATAAACATGAATTTTGCTGTGCTAGCAAATACTAGGTCAGAGAGCATCTTGCAATTTCAGAAAGCATACTGCAGTTTGGAAAAGCATCTTATAATTTCATACAGAATTAAGCTGTACATAAAATAGAATGAAATGTGTTAATCCTTTTAGCTTCTAATAAGCACTAAACATGTACATTAGTACATATTTTTCTAACATTTCCCCCCTGTTAATACTTTGTATTCAATTTTCAAAAGCATAAACAGTTGTTTCTTCTCCTAACCTCTTTCTGTTCAGAATTTGCAGTTAAGAGAGTCATTCAGTTTAAACTTATGAAAGTGATACACTCTTCAACAGTTCTTCAATTTCAGTACTTTGATATAAAGTCTCAGAAACTGACATGTCTATAAAATCTTTGATCAATCTTTTCATGTAGGGAATACCACAACAAACACATACTCCTAATAGGAGTAATCCCACACAAATGGCAATTAGGATGTTCATTAGGATGCTACCTCACCCCCCAAACAAATTCTGGAAAAAGTCCGTCAGTGGGTTTGGGCCTGGTTTGGTCATGGCCAACACTTGCTGAATCACCTCAAGATGGTCGTTTATCTCATGCGGGTTGTCAGGAATATATGAACAGCACTCCTCTTTTATTAAAGTGCACGTACCACCTTTCACCACTAGGGTGAAGTCAAGAGCCATGCGGTTTTGAAGCACCACAGTTCTCATAGCGTTCAGTTCATCAGTCATTAATTCGAGAGCAGAAAAAGTTGCATTACTCATTACTTCGAGAAGTTTCGACAGTTTTCTCAGCTCCCAAATCGATTTCACTGCACCATATGCAGGGGCTATACCTGCCCACAATATAATAGTGTCACTCAAGTCCATGTATGTCAGTTTATCTTTGTTTTTCATGGAATTATGGTTTCTCCAGCCTGCTTCGATTCGTCCCACTGGATTTTCAGGTCTTTTGATTGGATTTCCGGTTTTCTTGGTGACCTCTCTGACATTTCGAATTCTTCCCTGATGCAAGACTGCAGTGTGTCGTATGGCCGGAACCTGGTAACCCAAAAATCAACTGCCGGACCAGTTCTCAGGTAACCATTTGTAAGGAACAGTCACATTACAATAACTCCGACCTACCTGAACAGTATCATTTTTGTAAAAACACACAATTCCCTTTTGTGTAACAGGCAGGTACAATGCTATTCTGTCTCGTGATTTTACAGTTGTAGTATCAAAAATCAAATTTTCCTAGGTCTAATTGACCCCTAGGGGGACAGCAGTCATTAATAATCCCCCCGTATGCTGTTGGTATAGCTGTGCAGATCCAGCAATTCGAAACATTAAAAGTTTCAGCATACACATATTTAATTGCTTGGTAAGTATTAAAGTTCAGATGCCAGTCTATGAGTGATTCACGTTTATTCAGTTCAGCTTGTGTGGCTGGAAAAAGGAAAGGCCACAACAAAAAGATTAATGTTATCAGTATGGCCAACAGAATGATCATGCAATACTTCTGAGGTTGTTCAGCATTTCTATTTGTTCCGTATCTGGTCATTTTGTTCTTGTATAACAGTAACAAGGTTTTTGTCCAGTTCAAAGTTTTTAACCAATTTATAGTGTGTCAGATGAATCCAGGATGCTCGCTCTGCGATCTTGACTGCAGTGGGTGTTGACAGTAGCACTTGGTATGGCCCTTCCCACTTCGGTGTGGTCCAATTCTTCTTCTTGATAACTTTTACCCAGACCCACGTGCCTGGGACTACTGCTGCTTCCGATGGTCTGGTTTGTCCTTTATCTGAAACAGAATTTAACTGCAAAAGTTGTTTATTACTTAAAAGTCATCTCATGTATTCTGCAAGTGAACTGTCAGCCTCCTGGTCTGCAGGCATGAGAGGTTTCCACTGAGGTATATAATATGCCCTCCCAAACAATATTTCAAAAGGAGTTAACCCCTTTGCATTTGGAACAGTTCTCATGCTCAACAGTGCCAGAGGCAGGCAGTGCACCCAGTTCTTTTGAGTCTCATTAATTAATTTCCTAAGTTTGTTTTTCAAAACCCCATTATGCCTCTCTACTAATCCTGCAGATTGGGGGTGGTATGCACAGTGGTTCTTTAAGGAAATTCCGAAATATCGGCTCAACTGTTGTATAGTTTGATTTACAAAGTGTGTGCCATTGTCACTGTAGATCTTTTCTGGTATGTCAAATCTAGGAATAATTTCTTTAACAAGGACTTTTGCAACAGTAGCTGCATCTGGATTTTTGGTCGGAAAAGCTTCCACCCATTTGGAAAACATATCTATAATGACAAGACAATATTTCTTATTTTCACATTTGTTTAGTTCTATGAAATCCATACAAATAGTATGGAACGAGTACGGTGGTGTTGGGAAACTCCCTTGCTTAGGCTTCAATGCCCCTTGTGCATGATGCTTGTTACAAACATGGCATGCTGCACAAAAATTTTTTGTATAGTTTGTAAATCCATATGCAGTGAACACTCAGTTCACTAACTGTACAATCCCCCCTGTTGAGACATGGCACTGCTCATGGCTCAACAAAGCTGCATATCTAAACAAGTTAGATGGCAAAATTGGTTTTCCTTCTTTGGAGATGTACAGCCCTTTCTCAAGAATTGCTCCTCGTTTTATCCATTTCTGTTTTTCTGTTTTTGTAGTAAGTGTCTGCATTGTTTTCAACATTTCTAAATCTAAAATCTCAGAAGGTTGTAATTCCTCACTCAAAAGAAATACTTCAGAAGCTGAAGCTGCCTGCTTTGCAGCTGTATCAGCTCTAGCATTACCTTTTGAAATCCTATCCTGTTGCTTGGTGTGAGCTACACATTTACAAATAGCTACTTTCTGAGGTAATTTAATAGATTCTAACAAATCTAAAATAAATTGTGCATGATTAATCGGTTTACCCGTAGATGTTATCATTCCTCTATTTTTCCACTGTTGTGCAAAAACATGTGCAGTAGAAAAAGCGTACTGCCTGTCAGTATAAATGTTCACACATTTACCCTTTGCTAAGGTACAAGCCCTTGTCAAGACAATCAATTCTGCTGCTTGTGCAGATAAGTTGTGTGGCAAAGACTTTGCTTCTAAAATCTCAGTATCAGAAACTACTGCATATCCTACTAGATTATGTCCTGTAGGAACCCTTCTGCATGAGCCGTCCACATAATATGTCAACTCGGCATCATACAAGGGAACATCCGTTAGATCTTTTCTAGGCAGTGTCTTTTGCTCAATCTCCTGCAGGCAGCTATGTGGTGTGCCATCAGCAGGGGTCGGGAGCAAGGTAGACAGATTTAAATTTGTACATCGTTCAATTGTCATATGAGGTTGGCTCAAGAGTATAGTCATACAGGAAAGATGTCTAGCAGGAGAAAGATATGCTACTTTTTCTTAAAGTAAAATAATTGCGACTGCATGAGGTACTCTCAATGTGAGAGGGTGGAACAACACTACTGAGGCCGAAGCCTGTACTGCCATTGCAGCTGCAACTACTGCTTGTACACAGTGGGGCAGGGATCGTGCCACTGGGTCCAGCTGTGATGAATAATAAGCTATGGGGCATTGCTTATCCCCATGTTGTTGTGTTAACACTGATGTCATGTAACCTTGTTTACAATCTACAGTTTGGAAAAAACGTTTATGATAGTTTGGTAATCCTAAAACTAATGAGGATGCTATCAGTTGTTTTAGTTTGCAGGAAGCTGATTCTGCTTCTGGTGTCCATTGTAATAAATCTTGTGCTGCCATAGGCTTCTTGTATATCAAGTTGGTCAGTGGAGCAGACTCTAAGGCATAGTTTGGAATCCAACTCCGACAGAAATTAGTTGTGCCCAGGAAGGACATAATTTCTTTCTTGGTAGTCGGTTTGGGTGCTTGTAAAATTGCTATTTTTCTATCTTCATCTAATGTTCTGCCTTCTTTGGATATTACATATCCCAGGTATTTAACCTGCTTTCTCCAAAGCTGCAATTTGTTTTTGTTTACTTTATGTCCTTGAGTGGCTAGAAATTGTAGTAATGCTATGGTATCTTCTCTGCATTCTTGCTGGGTGGGGGCTGCCAGCAGGATGTTGTCTACATAAAGTAAAATTTGGCTGCCTCTTGGTGGGCTAAATCCCGCCAAGTTGCTTGCCATCTCTTGTGTAAATATTGTTGGGCTTTCACAATACCCCTGTGGTAGTCGCGTGTATGTATACCTTTTCCCCTGAAATGTGAATGCAAACAAATGTTGGCTGTCAGGGTGTATCGGTATCGAAAAGAACGCATTGCTAATATCTACCACAGAAAAATACTTCTGTTGAGGCTTTAAATCATTCAACAGGGTGTGTGGATCTGGCACCGTAGGTGCTCTAGGTATTACTGCATCATTTACAGCTTGTAAACCTTGGACCATATGCCATTCTCTGTTTGCTTTCCTGACAGGAAATAAGGGTGTGTTACATGGTGAATCGGGAGATTCTACCAGTACTCCTTCCTTAAGTAAAGCTGCTATTATAGGTTTGATTCCTATTTCTGCATCCTTTCTTAAGGGATACTGTCTTTTCTGTGGTCTAAATGCTGATTTTGGCGTAATAGTAACTGGTCCTGCTGTTCGAATTAGTCCTACATCTGATTTTCCTGTTGACCAGAGAGTTTCTGGTATGTTCCATAAAGCTTTTTCTTCCTCTTCTAGTAAGAGTGCCAATCAGCTGTCCTCGCTAGACTGCAAGTGTACAGCTGAGTGTGTCTGCATTATCCAATTTAACTTCTGCTTCTGTACTCCCTGTTCTGACAATTCTAACTCAGTTTGTTTTTCCCACTTTGTGACTTTTTCTCCCAAGATCTACCCATTTCACATTCTTGTCCTTAGTTAAACTAACGTGGTAATCGATTAGATTTATAGAGTGCAAAGAATTCCTGGGGCAATGAACAGCTAGCTACACTCTTCCCTTCTATGTCCCAGTACAGATTACGTAATACTAATCTGTTTGCATGGTTTTTAAACAGTTCTTGCTCATATTCCTTGTCAGGTCCTGATGTGCTACAATAATACAGAGTATAGTGCAACAAATGCTGTTTATCAATGTCAAGGGAGTGGGACTTACTGATGGCTACGTTCATCAGTTCTTCGGTTACTGCCCCTGGACCAGTCATGACTAAGTCCTGGCTGTACCAATAAAATGTTTCACCCTTCAGTCGCACCACAAAAGTATCCATTTGTCGGTGTGCTTCCGTACCCTGCATTGTCGGTACTACTGCTATGCCAAATATCTGCATAAGATCTCTGCCCAAAAGGTTTACTGGGCATTTTGCAGAAACAACAATTTTGCTTTTCTGGGTCATCCCTGAAACAGGGTCAGTTATTGCTATGTTATGGGAGAGTGGCTCCCGATACAGCTGACCATTAATTGCTTTCACTAATATGTAATCAAGTGATTCTGAATTTTCTGGTAGTTTGGAAGGATGTATCAGGGTTCATGAAGCCCCTGAGTCACACAGGAATTTGACTTCCCTCCCGTCTACCAGAAGTGTAACTTCCAGTTTTGTGTCTTCTAAATAGAGCTCTAGGCTTAATAATGCTAAATCCAAAATTTCACTTTCTTCACCATCGGTGATTCCTTGTACTTCCTCTATTTCTTCTATCACATCCTCTATTCCCTCTATCACATTTGCATTTTTCTTTTCTTGGTTACTCCCTTGTAGTGATTCTTGACTATCATATAGTCAGTCCTCACCCTCCTTATCTTCCATGGCTACCTTCTTGTTTTGCTTGCAATCCCTTGCTAAATGTCCTTTCTTTCCCCACTTAAAACATTCACCCCTTTTCTTTCTCTCTTCAAACTCTTCTGATCGTTTATCAGATTGTTTGTTTCCCTGGGCATTTTTCTTGCCCTTTTTCCCTGATTGTACTACAAAAACTTCTGCTCCATCTTCTACAGCAAATACTTGGGTTTTCTTTTTGTTATTAAAATGCCTTTCCGCATGTCTTGCATATTCAAGTAATGACTGCAATCTACTTGTACGGTGATCTACCATGTGCTTTGTAATAAAGCTGCTAATGGGTGCAATACTGCCTTTCAAAAATGCATTCTTTAGCTGCTGCTCATATGGGGAATCATGTGTCTGGTCTTCAGTACCTGCATTCCACAATGATTAGTAAAACACTCTAATAATCTAGCATAATATCTGTCAACAGTTTCACCTTTCTGTTGAATGCATTGATTAGTGCAAGTCCAGTCTGTCCTAGGCTTCCACTTCTCAGAGATTCGGTCTATTAGACCTTTCACTCTGTTATCCAGTTCTGCATTGCTATGTAGGAGTGGCTTGTGTTCTGCGTCACGGGGATTCCAGTTGCCACTGATCATGTGCCAATCTGGACCTACGATTTGTCTAACTACTTTTTCTACTTCTTCTCCATTTAAATGGTAACTTAACCTCATGCCCTGTAAGTCTTCTAAGAATTTTCTAAAATTAACTTTTGGATGGGGAATTCCCTCTATGGCTTTCCGGATATCTTCTGGTGTCCATGGTCTATATACTAGGAGAGCCGGGTCCTGTCCTGCCTGAGGATTTGGTACTTCTATGAGTGGACATATCTCTTCTTCACTTATAGCTCGTGAATTTTTGTTTATTTGATATAACTCAGTATTCCCTCTTAAGTTACGTGTTCGAGACCTAGTCTCGATGAGATCTCTGACATATGGTTTTGGCTTTGGGGTGACAGCCGGGTATAGCGGAGGTGGATCAGCTTGTCCACTCGTTTCATATTCTGGTGCGGGAAGTGGAGGGGGCAGAGGGGCTGATGCTATTACTAAATTATTGTCCTCTTTATCTAGAAACATAGCTTTTGAATTATTACTTTTTTGTTCTCTACGATTTGCTTCCTCAATCCACCTGTGTGCCTGAGGAATGCCCAATTGATGTTGCTTTTTTACCTGACCTTTTGCATCAGTTTTAAGCTGTTTGACAAGTTTAATTAGCGAGGATTTTTCTAATTTGCCAGTAAATTCATATTTATTAACCCATTTTGTATGGTATCTAACATTGTCGGCACACTGTAATTGCATATATTTTGCATCTTTGGTTAGCGGTGGATCTTGGGAACTTTTTGTGCACTTATTACCCATATTGTTCTGACTGTTAAAAATGTTACGTAACCCTTCTTATTTTCACGTGGTACCACAATTTTCTATTTCACAATTTATCTAGAATAACTGTCTTACCTATTCTGTTTCCCTGATCTATGACAAGACTGCAATCTTTCTGTCCCTGACTTGTACAAAACAAATCTCCTGACAGGTGATTCAAATCAAGTCCCTGATCTAAAACAGAAAAAAGATAAATCTCACCTTACCTGAGCCTCCGTGATTGACCGTCTCTGGTTCGTACACTAACTCGTCCTCCAGTCGCAGATCAGAAAAGTGGCTGGCCTCTTTTGAACAACAATTCAGTCAGAGGTCTTTCACAGCAGAAGAACTGATGTGGTCTCTTCCCCGTACGGTTTCATGCCACCTGGCCCATCTGACCTGAGGCGAAGTGAGAGTTTCCGGTCCGAAGGACCAATCTGTCAAAGGAAAAAATGACTTCAAAATGATAAACACATGGCAGGTTCAGGTTAAGGCACTTTAATCTTACTGCAAGGAGACAAAAACGTGCTAATACAGACTTTGTTTAACTAGAATCAGGAAGTGAAGCTATTCTTATACATTTCTTACAAGACATTGCCTACTAAGCTGATGTAACAAATCACAAGTTCTTTCAATATTATTTCCTAGCAGCTGTTTGTCCATGATTTTCTGCTGGCATATCAAGTTTACAAAAAAACTTCCTAAGAAAAACAACGTGGCCTTGATGACCACTGGTCTGATATGACTTCTCACTATGCAATGTTACCATTCAAGGTACTATGGCTAATTTGAGCACAAAGCAAGTACAGATTATAGTTCATTTCTTTAAGCAGTCTTTGTTTGGTGTAGCTTTTCTCTTCCGCAGCTGTGCATGTTCTCATAACACGAACAGAGCTGATTGTTCATATTCAATCATGTTATAGAAAACAGTATTGTTCTATTCATTCACTATTCATTCATTTTCCTGACCTAGCAGATAATCATCTGCTTCTCAGTAAATTTCCAAAAGGCATAAACACGAATTTTGCTGTGCTAGCAAATACTAGGTCAGAGAGCATCTTGCAATTTCAGAAAGCATACTGCAGTTTGGAAAAGCATCTTATAATTTCATACATAATTAAGCTGTACATAAAATAGAATGAAATGTGTTAATCCTTTTAGCTTCTAATAAGCACTAAACATATACATTAGTACATATTTTTCTAACAGTTTTACCAACTGAAGCTAGTGCATAAAATGAGTTATATTGTGATACATCTATAATTATAGCAAGAAGTGTGTTGAATAGGGTAGCACACAGGTACAATGGTTAGAATTGCTGTCACAGTGCTTCATTCTCTAGTTTAATCACAGGCTGGGTTGCTTTCAGGGATGAGTTAGTATGTTACCCATGTGTCCATGTGTATTTGCACCTAGGTTTCCATTTCCTCTGATAATCCAAAGACAGGAAAGTAGATGAAACTGAAAAGTTCAAATTGCTTCTGCATGTGTGTGTGTGTGTGTGTGTGTGTGTGTGTGTGTGTGTATACATACCTGTTTTTGCTTGGACAGGCTATAATAAAGTGGCATGGATGAATGGACTATATTAAATAAAGATGCTTAGAAATCCACTAACAAACACACACTGGCACACACACATGCAGACACACACACACACATGCACACATGCACACATGCACACACAAACACACACACACATGAACACCTTCAGATTTGTTAAAACCTCAATGTATTGGGACACATTCTTGGAAGTGCACGAATGACTTAGTCATAATGCTTGATTTGTTAATGAGTAAGAAGTGAATATATCAGAATATTTGATCATTTCAGTTAAGTAAACATACTTTTATATTAAATTAAATTAAAATAAATGAAAAGGTAAACAAAACAAATCGATTGAAAAAAATAAAAAAATTGTTTATTGAAGTTAGTCCAATATACAGAAAGCCTTTTCTTCTAAATGTACAAGTCTTTATCAGAGAAATATATTATTGGTTCATATATAAGTACTAGGGCAACTGCCCTTGCAGACCATTTGAAGCCTAGCCAATTTACCTTCAAAGGTGAGAATCAAACCCTGCCCTTGTTTCTGAGGCCAACAATTTAACCATTATGCCAGTAAAAGCTTACTTCTTATATAAAATATACATGTTTGCTACTTGTTAGTTGATGCTTATAAAGAGCAGCAAGTTGTGTTTTATATATTGGATGTATAAAATGATTTGTGATGAAGAAGTAAAAAACTGTCTTGAACAAAAGGAATTTGTTGAAGGACAAAGGTATTTTTATATGCATGCTATCCACCATTGCTAAATGAAGCTACAAGTTTGTGTTGTCATAGCAAAACCTTTTAAATATTGATATCAGATGGCTGTGCAACTCAATTAGAAAAATGTGGGCTGAGATTTACAAACAAGTGGTGTATGCACAGCTGTAATCAGCATGTTACATTTAGACTGGAGAATATAAAACTAATTAATATGCAATAGAAGCAGTAAAACACTGACATACTGACCACAGGACTGCACGGTAAAGCAGAAGACCCCATTACACTAAGCAGCAGTGATATGATGTCACAGTTAACAATTACTGCAATATACAGGCAGGTGACTGACATGTAGGATGATACTGCCACTGCAGGATGGCATGACACAGTTCATGCTCTCCTATGTATATAGAGAAATGTCACGTAGTTGCCACTCCAGATAACCTACAGTATGTCTGCATAGTAATGTACTGATGCACACCCAGATCTTCATTGAAATGGGAAGGAAAAGGGGAAATGGGAATATAGGAAAAGTAAATATACTAAGCTAAGTAAAATATGCAAGGGCAATAATAAAGTGTGACAGTTGGGGGTGGGTGACAATTTCTTTGTGAGGTAGACATTCTTTATTCAACGCATGAAGACAAAAAAAATGGGATAGGTGGGGGAATGGTTAGGAAGAGTTAGAAAGAGAAGAGAAGAGAAAGCAGCAGGCTCAGACAAACTGACATAAAGTGAAGGCACAGATAGGGATAGGATACACCCACTCACAGGGTGGATGGATAGTGTATGGATGCAGACTGTCAGAAACTGTACGGCTGATGGTGGGAAGGGTTGGATAATGGACAAGGTATGGGGGTACATACCTCTCAAGCTTTTAGACAATAAATCTGGACAAAGTCTAAAATAATAGGGGGACAAAGACCCAACAATGGGGACATATTTTAAATATTGCTGTTACAAATGTACAGAGTTGCTAGAATAACAGTACTTTTTGTTTTATCATTCCTTTTTTTAATGGACATGAAGTTTGAAACACAAAAGTATGTCATTATTTCATGACTTCAGTCCTCAGTGATTTATCAGCAAACCGCAAATTTTATGATGAACAGGCCAAAACTGTGAGACAAAAATCTGGACATTCTGCGAAAATCTGGACAGTCGTGAGGTATGGGTGGGTATCACCCAACCAACAGTCACCTCTGTGACTGATGTCATGAATAGGCTGCATCTTTGGCAGCCAGATATTCAGGGCCACACTCAACAAGTTACTCCAGGAGGAACATAACACCAGCCTCCACATATAATGTAGGGAAATAATGGGAGACTCATCCAGCCACTGTCAAAAGAATAATCTCTGCTCTCTATCTCTCTTAAGGAGTGAACTCAAAGAACACTAGCAATCCCTCAAGATCATCTTCAGCAAGGTGACTTGCACAGCCCTGCTGAGAGGGTTGAGTCGGTGATCACTGGTGACCCAGAGCCATTGCCAGCTTATGCAAGGTAACCTCTGCCACTTTACACCTGTACCACAACTGGAACATAACAAGATAACACATACAGTTGCGGTTAGAAAGTAAAATGCTACACGTGGCATATGCACCCCTCTGCTGGGAGAGTATCTCTGACTTTCTGTGACATCCTGCCTTGTTCATCTCTCTTTCTCTTCAGCCACTGTAAAAAAAAAGTATGCATATCTCAGTACAAAGGTATGAAAGATAAAATAATAGAAGAACATTTTCTTACAGTATGTGCCCATCTCTGAGTCCTTAGCCTCTGACATCCACATAGGATCATATGATCATAGGAAGTCTCTAGGCTAATGGCCTTATGGCCCTTGCAAGCTTGACAAGTTCTGCCCTTATTTCCATAATTAGCACCTAATGCCCGTGTCCAAGAGGGATACAGGTGAATTTACGATTACCCATCCAGTCGTCCAGACTGCGGTTGAAAAGGGCCAATGAGGTGCTGTATTTGACATGAAATGGAAGTCTATTCCAAAGGTGTGGTGACCTCTCAGAGAGAAATCTGTCCCTCCAGCAGGTTCTATTAATGTCACATACCAAGTTAAGCTCTTTAGCATGAGTAACCCTTGTACCATTTGACTTATGGATATGCAGCATTTCCAATAAAGCAGGGTGAGAGATTGCCTTGTATGCAAGTCAGAGATCATCTCTGAGTAGTCTGTATGAAACAGAATAAAGTGAGAGTGATTTCAGACAATCCACATATTAGAGATGCTGAAGACCTTGAATTTTCCTTGTAAGGAAGCTTTGTGGTTTCTCCAGTTGCTGCAGGTGCTTGGAAAGGTACATACCAAAAGGGGCATTGTACTCAGTTATTGGCCTGATGAGGGAATAGTACAGGGAGATTATAACTTTTTTTTTCTTAGAGACAATGGCCTTACTTATGAGATGAGCAACACAGAATGTCCTTCTTACTACTGTGAAGACACAGTGATCAAAGATAAGATTGCTTTCAACCTGTGTGTCCAGGTTTGTCACCACTTAGTGCATACTTAGGGTGTTGCTATTGATGTGGTAGTTAGCAGGAGCATTGCTCTTACCAAAAGGCATGATAATACTTTTTTGCACTGAGTTTAAGGCCATGACTTCGGCATCAGTCATTTGTTTGTGTAAGACCATCTTGTAGGATGTTGAGATCATTTGTAGATTCTATGACCACTCCCACTTTGCAGTCATCAGCAAATTTTGTCAGCCACATACCTCTATTTTTTGCTTGTACTTCAGAGAAATAGATTCCAAACAGCAGGGGTCCCAAGACTGATCCCTGTGGAAAACCACTGGTTACATATCTGCTGTTGGAGGTGGATTTCCCTATTTTGACTATATGGGTTCTATCAGTGAGCCAGTCAGCCACCCATCTAATGATATAATGATTGATACCCAGCTGAGTGAGTTGTCAATGATGCCTGAGTGGGGATAGTGTCAAAAGCCTTGGAGAAGTCTAGGTAAGCTGTATGCATAGATTTCACCTTGTCCAGGGTCTTGCTGACTGTCTCGAAGATGTCCATCAGGTTTAACAGGCATGATCTCCCTTTGACAAATCCAGACTGAGTAGGGTCAAGTGTTTGGAGAGTACCTATATCTTTGTTGATAAGGTCCATGGTAATTTACCACATGGCCTTGCAGATAAGTCTAGTCTGGCTAATTGTTCTATACTTCCCAAGGTCAGTGGAAACACCACCTTTGTGCAGAGAAATTACAGTGGCCATTTTCCATTCAGCTGGGATGAAGCCGGTGTCTAGACTATGATTGAAAAGAGTACCCAATGATGTTGCTAATTCTTGTTGTAGCCCATGTAGAATGCAGCCTGGACTGTTATCATGTCCCACAGATGCTGTGTGTTTGGCCTTAGAAAGGACGTTTATGACCTGCTCTTTAGAAATACATGGTAGGGGATAGGTGGGAGGGATATCATGGGGTACGTGTGGTGGGGACAGGGTAGTGAAGTTTTCACAGAACCTGTTGATCAACAGGTTAGCTATGTCCACAGGCTCACTATATGTGGTATCATTAACTACCAGTTCGGCACAAATTTAGGCCTTTCCTTTTAGGTTGCAGATGTAACTAAAAAATATATTTTGGTTGTCCTTAGCTGAGGAAGCTAATTTGGATTCATAGCTTGCTTTGGAAGACTTCACAAGAAGTATTATTTGCCTGTTTAAGCTGAGGGGGGAGTGTTCCCAGTTTAAGACTCACTCCATCATACTCTTAAACAACAATTTCTTCCTCTTATTGTAAAGTCTGTTAATGGCAGTTGTCCACCAGGCAGGTTTGCTGTTCCTTGAGGAGCTTGTTTTGGTCCTATCAGGTACGGCGAGTCAATGCAGTTATACAGGAATTTGTGTAAAGTATTGGTGTAGAACTCGGCATAGTTGCCAATTCCATCTGAGGGGAAGGTGCAATGAAGCTGTTTATACTATCCTGTAAGAGGTTATAATCTGCTTTGGAGAAGTTTTTTAGTTTAGTTGCTGCTGGGGAAACAAAGTGTGATAGTTAAAAAAACAACAGGAAAGCAGAAACAAGCTGGACAAAAACAGCACGGACTATTTTATTTAAAGTAAGCGCTTTCAGCTAAGCAAATGCCCAGCCTTGTTTTTTATCAAGTTTTAATAAGTTTTTGTGTTTGCAAAGTGTGATAGTTACTTCAAATGAGACTGATTTGTGATCAGATCTCACCAGGGAAGACCTCACAGTGGGAGTGCTACAGTAGTCCCACATATTGGTAAGCACCAGCTCCAGGATGCTGGCAGCCCCTGTAGAGGTGTCAACCAGCTAGTCCATGGCATTGGAGTTAACAAAGGCAAGGACATTTTGGGCAAGTGAGTTTGAGCATGAGTAATTTATGCAGTCAATGGATAGGTAATTAAAGTCACCCAAAACCATGCTGTTTGGATGTATGTTGATAGACTCAAGTAGATCCAAATAAGCAGAGTGGGTGTCCTGATTCATGGAGTGGGTCTTGTAGCTGCCAATGACTTGAACAGGTGTTCTACCAACAGTAATTTCACCTGCAGTATCTCCAGGGAATCATACTGTTTAACCAATTTGGAGGTGTAGTTATCTTTAATGAATATTGATACACCGCTTTCTTTATTTTTCATACCTTCAGTTTGTGGTCTGAACATGTAGAAGGAAATGTAACCCAGTATGGCTGTGGTGCTGTCTACAGCCTTGAACCAGGCTTCATAATTGCACAAATGTCTGCATCTTCCAAGGCGAGGACTGCTTCCAGTGAGTGCAGTTTCATGTTAAGACTCCTAGCATTTAGTAGCATAACCTTGAGGTTGTTTTTAGATGGAGTTTTACATCAGGAATTTTATCCTTGAGATACTGACTAAAAAGGCACTGTGGGGTGGCCAGAGCCTTAGCCAGTAGCCAAAATCCCAGGTGTGACAGAGGAAGACCATCTCTGGCAAAGCATTGAGGTCTGTCAATCATGTCATCCCAGGCTGACAGATACTGGATCCCCTTAGAAGGATACTAGAAATTAAGCCGATTATTCAAGTCAACCATTTTCTGTTTGTAGTGAGGCATCATCCTAGGTGAAGGTAAAATGCTACTTAAGGATAGGGACATACCTGCCTGAGACACATAATCCAAGAGTTCAGTCATGTCTGTCCTCATATAGTGCAGAGACGTACGTCTCAAGTCGTTCACACCAACATGGACTATAACGGAGTCATAACAGTACCTGTTGTTGAGAGACTTGAGTGAGTGTGATATTGTGTATCCGGGCATGTGACAGAAAGCTGTCTATGACCTTTTCTTTATCCAGCCTGGTAAGAGGGACATCTGTGTGTCTCACGATGGAATCACCTATGACTAATATGTTTGGTTTTCTGTTTTGCCTTAAGGGTTTCACAGGTGAGACACTGCTGCTTGGGTTATTATGTGTATTATGTTCCACAGAGGAAGTATTATGTGTAGCGTGCTTGTGTTTTTGTTTGGGAAGTCTCTGGTGTTTAGGTATGTTTCTGGTGAGGACTTTGACATATGTAGGTATGTGTGATATGTGCTTGAGTGGAGTAGGAGGTGAGGTGTGCATGCTGACAGCCCGCTCATTACCATATGTACTGACTTGTGTGTGAAAGAGCATGGATTCAAGGTTCTTACTATAGCTGCATCTCTCACATGTTGAGTTTGTGTGGACTAGGAATAGAGGGTTATCAGTGAACATAAGGCAGGTGCTACACTGCCTCAGGATGCCCATGCTGACTAAGCTGGGTGGAGAAACTGTGGGAAATTGTCCGTCCATAGTGTTAGGTAAATTTATATGGTCAGAAAAAGAGGTCACACTTAGGAATGGCTAGTGGGTGAGAGGTGTGTTGGTACCTCTGATACTAGGCTTAGTGTGCCACCTGACAGTAGAGCAGGGCCAGAAAAAACCTCTAGAGGACAACAAGCAAAGTGTTAAGGGAAAA
This sequence comes from Protopterus annectens, assembly GCF_019279795.1. Lineage (NCBI taxonomy): Eukaryota > Metazoa > Chordata > Ceratodontiformes > Protopteridae > Protopterus > Protopterus annectens. Next base: position 690,267,594 of record NC_056730.1, on the reverse strand, counting down.
TTTAAAAAGTAAAACATTTGCATCTATAACCACCAACAGTAACCACTGCTACGCAACAGTGCATGATGGTGTGCCACATGCAAACAAGCACAAACCGGGGCTTAAATAAAACAAGAAATAACCCTTCTAACTCAAGCTAGCCAATAAGGATGCATTCTCTCAGCTGTAGTCCAATCACCCTTGATTAGATGGGATGCAGACAGCACTCTCCTCTCACAAGAGTGCAGAAGGGCCATCACCAACAAGTGTGGCTTGCATTTGATGCTTAGAAGTTACAAAATAGACCCAGAAACAGCAGACCTGGAACTGGGCTATGCTACAGCTGAACTAATACAGTATGTAGTAAAATGTGGCAAAAAAACAGTTTAGAGAATTCAAACAGACAGTAGAATGCAAATACAAATTGAAAGTGCAATATAAGAACACAACGATGACACAGTTGTGTAGCAGTCAGCATTGTCACCTCACAGCAAGAGGTTCTCTGGTTTGATTCTTGGATGGAGTGCATTCTATGTGGAGTCTGCATGCCCTCCCTGTGTTTGTGTGGGTTTCCTCTGTGTGCTCTGGTTTCTTCCCACATTGCAAAGAGGTGCAGTAGATGGATTGGACACTCTAAACTTGCCCAAGCTGTGAGTGTGTGTGAGTGTGTGGTGCACCCTCTGAGGAGGGTTGTGCTTCAGGCTAGCAATCTGACCATGTAAAACCAGTACCTGCTACGGAAACAATGAGTGCTGAAGGGTGCTTGTTACCCGATGTGCTGTATGCATGGGGGGAATCCAGGTTCCAGGATAAGAGCAAAAACAGGTATTTATAGTTAGTTGGAAGCAATGGATGCCTTAGATCTTTCAGTATTTCAGTGAAGAGCTGGTTTTAATGCTCAAGTGATACCAAACAGTCTAGAGTCAACAAGTCTGAATCTGGCCTATGGTATAAAATGCAGAAGTACTAGAAATTCAAGTGTATAAAATCACAGTCACAACAGAAAAAAACAGTTTAAATAAAGTAGCAAATCATTAGCAATTCCAAGCTTAGAAGGGTATAGGCCACTCTCTCCCACCACAAGAGTCTAGACCACAAACTCTCCTAATCTAAAACAACTAGTTTTGGAGCCCAAGTGTTTATGTCAGAACTAAGACACATCAGAGTAACAGACACAATAGATCTTCAGCCAGAAATTCACAGCTTAGATGTGTGTAGGCTATTCTCCCCTGCCACAAGAGTTTAGACTACTAAATTTCCTAATATAAAATAACTGATTTTGAACCCAAGTACTTAAACCGGAATAAAACACTTCGAACAACAGGCGCAAAAAGACTTCACCAGCAGTTCCCAGCTTAGAAGAGTGTAGGCCACACTCTCCAGCCACAAGAGTTCAGACCTCCACTCTCCTCATGTAAAATAACTGGCTTGGAGCCCAGGTGCTTAAACCAGAACTAAGACTTCACCATAAAAACAATGGCCATCTCTCCTCTGTTACTTTCCTAGACCTATCTAAAGCATTTGACATGGTCCCACACAAACAACTCATCTCTGTACTCAGTAACCTATCCTTCTCTCAATCAGTCACCAACTGGTTTCAGAGTTACCTGTCTGATCACCAGCAATCCGTTGTATGGCAAAATGGCATATCTCCCCAACTACCTTTTTCTATTGATGTTCCCCAAGGATCCATCCTTGGACCCCTACTCTTTTCTATTTTCACCAATAATCTAGCCTCTGCCACCAAACATGGCACACTCATACAATATGCAGTTGACTCAACCATCATCTGCTCAGCCTAGTCCCTACCCGAACTACAAAAGGTCACACAGAATGCCTTTTCCTCTGTTGAAACTTGGCTATCCGATGCCCAGTTAATACTCAACCCATACAAAACTAAACTCCTCATCTTTGAATCCACCAAACATACTCAAAACAACTCTCACTTTAACATCACAGCAAAATACAACACCACTGTCCACCCAACAGATCACAACAAATTGCTAGGAGTTGAAATAGACAACAATCTCAAATTTGACATTCACATATCCATGACCATAACAAAGTCCACATAAAACTAGGAGCCTTATACAGAAATAAGCAACTCCTCATCAAAGCAGGTAGAATTTCAGTTGCAAATTCACACCTTATCTCCACCCTACTTTATGTCTCTCCAATATATACCAACCTAAGGCAATGCAATCTAAATAAACTCGAGACTTGATACAACAAATTCGCCAAATTCACCACTGGGGCATCCTACCGCAGTCACCACTGTCTCTCACTTACTGAACTAGGCTGGCTAAAACTCCCTCACCTCCTTCAATAGTATCAACTCACACTCACCCAGAAACTGGTAAACCATCCTCTAAAGGTCCCATCCTTCCAGTATCTACTCTAACCCTATCTCACCACCAGACCACTACGATCCAGCAACAAAAATCAGTTACAGGTTACTAGAGTCAATAACACCACTGGAGAAGCACTGTTCTCCAGTGCTATAGCCAAATTATGGAACACCCCCCCCCCACAATAACCTCTGTACCATTATGCACCCACTTCAAAGCTTTACTTAAAGCGCACCTAAAAACATGCTGGCTATGCCCTTGTAACTCTCACCTCTAACTTCTCCCACTCCATCTATCCTCTACCTTTCTTCTACCCCACAAACTACCTTTGATTACAGCAAGCTCTGATACTTCCATGCCTATCTACATATTATATAGCAGTAACTTCTTATTCTAACAATTGTTAATATCTGCTATGACTTCATGGATGGAACAGATGCTAGTTATCAACTGAATGTACTATGTTCTTCATCTGTAACTATGTTTGCAATATTTTAATTGCTAGGATTCTTCATCTGTAACTATGTCTGTAATATTTTAATTTGTGGAGCTTTTCTCCCCAGCCCTCCGCTGAAAATGGACCTGCATCCAGTCGGACATTCCCGGTCAACAAATGTAAATAAATAAATAACAGACATAATGACTCGTCAACCAGCAATTCCCAGCTGCCACATCTGAAACATGAGAGGGTGTCACTGCTGCAGGATGCTGTATTGATGTCCACACTGCTCACCAGAATGACTAAAGTCAATGGCATCATTTGCCATCCTGGCATGCTCATTACAGCCATCCATTTCACATAGGAGGCTACCATACCTCCCCCAGCAGATTCTCAAAAAATTTCTGTGCAGAAAAATAAGAAATACATGCTCTCCCTAGCATACTAAGCAGTGCCTGAGGTAGATATCTTTACTGCAAATGTCCACTCAAGGAGCAAATTAGTAGCCCTTTGCACACAAAAACACATTTAGTTATTATGTGGCACATACTGCAGTGCAGCAACAAGATGCTACCGAACCTTCATAACAAAGTGCTGCAGTGCTATAGATCCACATAGGTTCTGTTCATGAACATACTAGTCACATGATTCTGCAGAGCTGTGCTGAGCTTGGCTAGCACCAGATGGACTGGCTAGCACATTATGTTCTGGATACAGACATCATCCTGAGACAATGATGCTAATGTGACACATTAGTATAACTGATGCACTGGGTGCCATTTTGGTTGAGAATACTTACTTATGAAAATGTGTGGGATACTGGTCTTTATATAGTAAACACTCTCTGCATGTGGATATACAAATTCTGAAGGCAACACCCCCACCTTGTTAATCAACAACTATAGCACATGTGGGTAGGAACACTGCATAATGGCATGGTATGGTCATATCCAGCTGTGATGGTGGTGCAGACTGTCAACATCAGGTATGTAGGGAAGGACAGAACATATGGGACTTGAAGACCCATGTACATACATGTTGGCATGTATTATAAGGGGAAAGGGTTAGCATAACATGTATACCACTATATGAAGCCAATACACAAATTCAAGAATGGGTGTAAGGAGTTATTTCCTGTAGCAGCACTGTGTGAGGGAGCTGTTGTGCATAGCAGTAAAGGGGCTGAAAGGGAGCTAACAGCCACAAGCTTGATGACTTACACATACAGCCTGACACATATATTTACAAGCATGTAGAACTCACAGGTGGAAACAGTTTGCTATGGGACTCCAAGGTTGGAAATAGGTGAAAAGTTCACCAGTCAGGAAAATGTTGAGTTACATCAGCCTCTCCGAATGCATGGCACATGAATTTTGGGCAAAGGTATCATGGACAGTAGGCAATGGGAATGCTTTGGTACTCAGTGTGGCAAGGAGTATTACAAGATATGAATGCTGTGGGCAGCAATAAGAAGTCTCTGCAACAGGTAAGGAGAAGGGTAAATAATATCATACTCACAACAAAGGACAAAGCATGGAAATTGCCAAAACCATGTCTACCACAGTGGGACGACTGCCAACACATGAATGGCTCTCAGAGAAAGAGGTGCTCCAGTTGTTCATGTCTGGGGTTGGTAGTAAAGCCTTATTCCCAAGGTGGTTTGGATGTGTGAGCTTACCTACCTATGTGTTAGCAGGTGATATGGTGATACACCAGGTTAGTGTTACATAGTTAACATCTGTATAATACAGTGCACTGCTGTGATAAGACAAATTTACAAAGGAACTTCCACATATCTGTCCTTTTAGGTATATGTGGCCTAAAACTGGACACACACGTGCATGCGCACACACACACACACACACACACACACACACACACACACACACACACACACACACACACACACACACACACACACACACACCAGGATATGTATGTCTCCTTATACTGCTCATATGTAAAGCTTTTTAGCACTATGTATGTCATGAGAAGATACAGTTATATGTACATGCTACCTCACACATCATCCGCTCTTTCTTTCACATGTTCTGCTGTTGGACTGTACATATCTGAACTCAGCAAGCCCAGTATGGCTGCTGATGATGGCAACATGTACATGGAAGAGTCCAATGTGGTAGCAGAGCTGCCTCTAACATTACAATAGGAGACCTTACCCAAACTTCAGCAGCAACAGAACTTGGGGAGGTGCAGAATGAACCCACTATATCAACATTGCCAGGTGGCTCTCCTGTACTAAGGAACACATATTTATTATTTAGTTATTTATTTATTTGCAGTTGGTTTACCAGGATAGTCCATTGGGCCAAAATGAACCCGTTTTCAATGGAGTCCTGGGGAGAAAAGCTCCAAAAACAACATACTAGGTACATACAATAGATTACTAATGAAAATTATACAAATGTAAAAGGATACAAACATTTCATTTCAAAATCCAGGAACATTTCAAACAATACAATCTAGTGATGATAATGTGAGGTGGTTAGGCTATGAAAAGTAATAATGCTTTATCATACAGAGAAGTTATTTTGTAAGGAGCATAAGCTTTACAAGGTACAGTCAAATAACATGAGCATGAAAGGAAGATGAAAATGACCATATTTTGTTATGAGGGGTGGGAGCAAGAGCATTCCCATTGGGACTTTAGATGTTTGTGAAGAGATTTTTTGAACATGTAATGGTTAGAGGTGGTGCGAATGGATGGTGGGAGTGAGTTCCAAAGACGAGCTAGGTTAAAGGATAGTAAGTTTTTGCCTGGGGAACGAGTTGGTTTATGTACTTCTAATAGGTTTTGATTGTTTGACCTTAAAACTCTATCAGGTAGGTGCATCTTAAAGGCAGAAGACAGGGAGGGACAAAGAGAGGGGTTGAAGATGAGCTTATGGGCTAGGGTTAGTTGAGTATAGTTGAGATGATTAGGTAGTTCAAGCCAATTAAGTTTTTGGAGAGAGGAACAGTGGTGGGTGGAGGACCTGTGGCTGTTAGCAAACTTGGCGATTTTGTTGTAGCAAGAGGAAAGTTGTTTTTTTAGAGAGGACTGAAGATTAGTTAGGAGTGGTGCTCCATAGAGAAGGGAGGGGATAAGAAAGGAAGAAGAGAGAGTGATTTTAGAGGTGCTTGTAAGGTACTGATTTTGACGGTAGAGCATACCTAGTTTTTGATGTTTTTTTTTAATATTTAGTTGTACATGAGAGTTGAAATTAAGCTGGTTGTCAATTTGGACACCAAGTAACTTGGTTTCTGACACCAGTTCCAGAAATGAGTTATCTTGACTAGTAATTAAGAATGTGTTTATGTCGAAAGGAGTAGTTTTAGAGGGGGTAAATACCATTAGTTTAGTTTTGGAAGCATTGAGTGCTAGGTGGTTTATTTTCATCCAATGCTCAGTAGTTGAAAAAGCTTCTTGTGTAAGCTTTTGGAGCATAGGGGTAGATGTGGCAGAGCAGATAATGGTAGAATTGTCTGCATATTGGATAATGTTTGAGAATGGAATAGATTTGCAGAAATCATTTATAAATATATTGAAAAGAAGGGGACCAAGTATGGAGCCTTGGGGAACTCCGGTGGGGGTACTAAGAAAAGAGGAAGTGGCCTTTTTCCATTTTACAGCTTGGTATCTATTTGATAAGTAGCTGGAGAACTAGTTCACAGAGGAGGGAGAAAGGTTAAGTTTTGAAAGTTTAGTTAAGAGCAGGCTGTGTGAGATAGTGTCAAAGGCCTTAGAGAGGTCAAGTAGTAGGGTAGAAACAATTTGGCCAGAGTCGTGTGCTTTATTTACAGTTTCAAGATAGGAGAGAAGGGCTGTCATGGTGCTATAATTTGGCCTAAAACCATGTTGTGTAGGGGTTAGAAGGTTATTATCCAAGAGATGTGGTAAGAGTTGAAGTTGGACACACTTTCCTAGAAGTTTAGAAATGGGAGACAGGATAGCAATGGGTCGGAAGTTGTTGACATTACAGTTATTGCCACCTTTATGCAGAGGAATGATAAAGGCTTGTTTCCAGAGTTGGGGTACTGTACATTCTTGGATGGAGCAGTTGATTAGAATGCTTATGGGATAGGCAATTGCTTCAGCAGCTATACTTAGGAAGTAAGAGGGGATGTTATCAGGTGCGTTAGTGCAAGGCTTCAATTTCTGAAGGAGTTTCTTAATAGTAGAAGTGGGTATAGGTTTTAATGAGAATGGAGCTGAGTGGGGAGAGAGTATTAGAGGATGGTAAGGATGATGTGGAAGGTAGAGTAGGAGAAGAGGTGGGGGATAGAGAGTATGTAGATGGGAATGAGGAAGGAGCAGCAGTGCAGGGTGGATTGTTGGCAGGAGAGGGTGGGGGTGTATTAGATAGTGAGGTTGAACTAGGGAATGAGGAAGTTAGTTTGCTAATAGATTCAATGAAAAAGGAGTTAAATTGAGTAGCTAAGTCTAAATCTTGGGCATTTGGGTCTGGGGTAGGGGTGTGTGGTTTGCTGGAGTTAAGGAGGGTAGAGATTCCATTCCAGAATTTCAGAGGATTTGTTTTATTATTGTTTTGGAGTGTATAGAAGTAATTTTGTCTATCAGAGATAATCAACTTTTTCACTTTATTTCGAAGGGTTTTGTATTCAATGTGGAGTTCAGGGGTCTTGTTTTTCTGATAGCGTGCCCAGGCTTTGTCTCTAAGGCGCATGGTTGCTAGTGTGTTTTTGGTTAGCCAGGGGGTGGAATTAGTTTTTATTCCCTTTTTCCTCAAAGGGGCTTGGGAGTCTAGTATTTTTAAGAATGTTGAGCTGAAGTGGGCAACTGCATTTTCTAAGGATAACGTCCTTAGATTATTCCAGTTAATTGCTTTTAAAGAATTTAAAAAGGTTGTTGGGTTAAAATTTTTGTGGTTGCGGGTAGTAATATAATTGTGGGTGCAGTATGAGATACAGGGGAGTCGGTGAGTGAAGATGGGCATATAATCACTTAGAGGGTCGGGAAGAGTGCCACTGTCAGAAAAATAGTGGGGATGTGAAACTAGAATCCAATCTAGAATACTGCCACAAGAGAGTTTTTTTGACGGACGTGTTATGGTGTTGATTAGCTGGGAAAAATTATAAAGGTTGATGTTAAGGGGGTTAGTTGGAGACTGAATGGAGGCCTAGTTAATGTTTACATCTCCTAAGATTATGGTTTCATTGCTAATGTTATTGGAGAGCCAGGAGAGGATATCTTCAAGTGTGGAAATATTATCCCCTGGGGGGATGTAGAGGGATGCAAGACATATGTGTTTGTGCTTGTTTACTTGAAGGAGAGTGAGGAGTAATTCAGCATTGTTAAAGTGTGGAATAGGTTTGTTGTAGGGAGTAACTAGCAAGGAGGATGAATATAGGAGAGCTACACCACCACCTTTTTTGTGGGACCTGTCTTTTCTAATGATAGAATAATTAGGCGGAATTATTTCAGAGTCTTTTATAAAGGGTTTTAGCCATGTTTCTGAGATAGATAGGATGTCAGGTTTATTATGCATGAGCCAGGCATGGAGGGTTGCGACTTTGTTGACTATACTTTGGGAGTTTAAAGAAGTAAGTAATATAGGCTTGCGTATGGTGATTGAGGTGGAGGGGCCTGGGTTGGGATGGATATCACCTGATAAAAGACTGGTAATCAGATGAAGGATTTGGTTAGAGAGGTAATTGAGCAGTTTAATAAAAGGATTGGGTTCTGTTGTGATGGTGAAGGGGTTTCTGGTTGCTATGGGGATGGAGTATTTCTGAGAGGTGAACAATTTGTATGAGAAAGATAGGAGGTGTTTTATAGGATATAGATGGGGAGAAATAGATGAGTGTGAATGTGAGAGAGGGGAATTAAGGTGGTTAGTTATATGATAGAATTGTGAATGGTAGGAGGTACTGGGTTGGGTAAGGTAGTGAAGATAGGAAAGTTTAAGAAGTAGTAGTAGTAAAATAGAGATGGATGGGGGTTTTAAGAGCATGTTGATTAAGGTTGCTTGGTGGTATAATGTAATTGTATATTATATGTATATAAAAGATTATTATACAAGGTTACGCTGGTAAAAGCCTGATTGGTAGAGGGGAGTATAGAGTTAAGTAGGTGTGGAGGGGGTGGGGTTTTAGGAGTGAGTGTTAGAGGGAGAAAGAAGACCAATTATTTGGGTGAGAGTTTAGAATTGGAGTCTGATAGTATAGAATAGAAGGGGTGTGGTTACAAGAAGGTAATTGGGTGGTACAGGGTGTGTCTAGAGTGTTGGAGGTTGGTAGGTGTAGAGAGGAAGTGGGTGTGGTTACAAGAGGGATATAGCTAGAGGTGCTAGGGGCGGGTGGAATTTGGGGGCAGGGTAGGGGAGTGGAGTGAGCCCGAAGGGCGAACAGAGTGGGAAGAAACCAGGAGAAGATCGAGAGCCAATCAGTGGAGCATAGTTTGCAGGAGAGTAAGTTGTAGCAGGGTAAGTAGGGGTTCTGGATATAATAGGTAGAGTGGGCTATAAGTTATGGGAGAGAAAGTGTGAAATGAAAGTAAAAGCTGAGAAAATGTAAGAAGTGAGTAATGCAAATCAATAACAGTGGGAAGGGGATGCCATCTAGTGGCCAAATGCAGAAGTGCACTAAGCCCACTAGGGCAGTCTATGGACTAAATTGGACTGAAATGAGAAGGAGCTAGTGTAATTCAGGGAAATTAGATGGGAGTGAGATTAGAGAGGCAGAAATAAGAGGGGTTTAGGCTGCTGGCTGTCCTGGCAGGGAGATAGCTTACAGAGATAACAAACAGGGGTTAGAAAATACAGAAGCTTAAGTAGCAGCAGATACACATACTTCCTCAGTTTCCTCTGGGAGACTCCTGGTTCAACTTTCCAGAAAGGGGGATTGAGGCAGCAGAGTAGTTATATTGCTTGAGCAAAACAATGGATGAGTTTGGTGACTTTGGTTAGGTGTATGTGTCCACCCAGGCGAGGTCCCGAGGGGAAATGCAGGGCAAAACAACTGGAGACAGGAGAAAAAGTTGAGAGAGAATTAATAACTGTGTAGTAATAACAGCACCTTATCTCCTAGTAGTAGTGGTAGGCAGGTAAGGAAGTTGGCATTAGCATAGTACATTTAAGTAATGCAAAGAGTAACTCAACACCCAATATACCAGTAGATTCTACCAAAATGGCTAATGCACGTTTGAAATACTACAGACCTAATTACACAGACGGTTTACAACTAGGCTCTACCATCAAACAATTTGAAAAAGAACAATGTCGTCTGAGAATACTCAGTTCTATCAGTAGGCACAAATACTAGTCAGCGTGCTCTTAATGCAGCACATGAGTATAAATGAAGCAGTTATTATAAAACATTGCCACAATAGGCAAGATAAATAATAGAACTTTAGTGTGCCCTACAACAGCGACTAGCCAGGCGCATGTGGAGATAACACATACACGTGGAAGTTGGCGTGTTACACAATCATTAATTAGTAACTGCAGAACATGTAAACAAAGACGGAAAACAGTTTAAAAGCAGCTTAGTACAGTCGACCCTTCAAAATAGACATTTACTATATAAGCAGCAATCATTTAATGAATACAAAAGAAAATATGGCAGTCTAGTTTACATTCAGGCACAGCAGGAATATGCAGGGCAATGTCGCACTACTTTTAGTAGCGACTACCTAGGCACAAGAGAAGCTAGCCAAAATGTATATATAAGTTGGCGATAACCCAAAGATAAATAAATAGTAAGCTTCACCAATACATATACTCTATTTTAAGCAGTAAACCCATTTAAACGGACAATCAAGCTACAGTCTATAGTACACTCTTTAAACAGCAGAAGTGTATAATACACTCTATAAACAGCAGTCAACAGTGTTTAGATGAAGGATGCTAGCATAGCATAGCTAACGTAGTCTTATCATCATAAATGAAGGGATATTCCCGATAATAGCGCAACAAACTACATGTAGAGTTTACTTACTGTAGGAGCGCACTCCTAGCCAGGTACATGCAGCAGCCGAGGACGAGTGAGGTTTAAAAATGGCACCCTGAGGTAAGGGGGAGTTATATCACTTCTAGGCGGATGTAGAGGAGGGGGGGGCAGGGATGCGAGCTAGCAGGAACAGACCGGAAGGACTATATTCCTGCAATGAGAGAGGAGTAGACACACAAAAAGGATGAAGCAGTCTAGAGAGTGGAGGGAGAAACCAAGAGTAGGGCTAAGTGGTAAGGGATAGAGATAGCGTGAACAGGATGTAAAGCTAGATAGAGGCTGGGAAAAGCAAGGGAGAGAGGGAAGAGGGAAGTGAGCAATGCAGTTTAGTGAGAAGGAGAACAAACAGACCCACAGGCAAAAATCAAGAATCAGTAAGATAACAGGGAATTAGAACGTAGGAAACCAGGAGAAGATCGAGAGCCAATCAGTGGAGCATAGTTTGCAGGAGAGTAAGTTGTAGCAGGGTAAGTAGGGGTTCTGGATATAATAGGTAGAGTGGGCTATAAGTTATGGGGGAGAAAGTGAGACATGAAAGTAAAAGCTGAGAAAATGCAAGAAGTGAGTAATGCAAATCAATAACAGTGGGAAGGGGATGCCATCTAGTGGCCAAATGCAGAAGTGCCATATCTAGGGTCTTCATTAGCTGCCAACCCACATAGCCACTAAGCCTCTGATATTTGAAATGTCTCTGATGCACATATAAGCATTGTTGTGGAGAGATGGAGTTGTATGTGGTGCCATGACATCTGATCAATCCCTGATCTGTGTACAGTACTTAACATGAAACGGAGGATGAGCAGGTCAGTGATCTAGTCACTGACAACTGCCACCAACAACACTGTGGACAGTGGCAAAATGTCATGGAGTATAGAAGAGGACAGGGAGAGAATGTTGCTGGTCAGGACTTTGATGGTTCATATGACCTCAATGAATGCTTCAGTAAGACTCGTGACAAAAATCACTGGTCTGCCACTGCAAGCCATGTACTCTGTGGTTATGGGAGGATATAGATGCAAGGTAGCTGAGTGCATTCCTTAAGTACAAACATTATGGTGACCACTGATAAAAAAGCTTCAGTATTAGTTATGGCCATGCAGCTTGCCACACCAGGCCATTAGAAGTCTCATGGTTCTTGGCTGCAACATTCTTCTCAGTCAACACCTAGGGTTTCCTCTCGAGGCTACATGAATGTTCCATAATTTTACACCTTTGTTATTGCCTACAGGAACACACAGAACCATGCTTGCTCTTGTCCATTATCCAGGTCATGAGCAATGAAGTTCTATTAGCTGCTGACAAGGGACACATCATCAAGGTGAATGGACTTGATCTGCAGTTCTTTTTCTGACACAGATGTCACCAACCCCCATAAATGCAGATCACCACACTAGATATCATCAGCTGTCTCAAAATGGCAGCTCAGTCACACCATTAAAGGATGTGATCTCTGACTCCATATAACCTGTTATCAGAGTAAGTAGCTATTTGATTCATCTGTCATAACCTTATGCCATATAATAGGTTGGTGCCAGCTGCCAGTCTGTCTCCCCCAATCACCTGTGCAAGCATATTCAAATTCTGTGTTTAAGAATCACAGACAAGTGCCAAAACTAATGGTAAAAAAGGTTGAAAATCTGAAATTTTTTTAATAGTTTTCCAGTTCATACAAAAAGTTGATTGAACAACAGGTTTGCTTCAACATGCGTTTTCTGACAAATAAAACATATGAAAATCTAATGTTTGGTATTATTTACTGACTTTAATTGATAGCTATTTAATAATAAAAATTCAAAATTTTATAAGGGGCAAGGCAAAAATAAATAAAAGGCAAAATCAGGACGATCTGCAAAATAAGGGACAGTTGAGAGGTACATGTATGATGGCTGTGGCCTTCCCATTCTCTAACCTACACGGGTATGTTGACATCTGATGCACACTGTTGTAAGAGCCTGGAGGTGATAATTCATGTGGCATTTTATTCTGTGCTGTGTTTGTCATGGTGATTAGTTCTGAACCAGATGATGCCTCTTCTCTAGTGCCACAAGGTATTGTACCAGTCTCTGACTTACCTGTGATACCATTATGGTCTCTTCAATAGTACCATAATGTATTGTACCTACATTTGGCTTCCATGTGGTACCACTATTGCCTATTCACTAGTTCCATGATGTGTTGTACCCAGATTTGACTTACATGGGGTACCACTGTTGCCTCTTCACTAGTGCCATGAGGTATTGTACTCACCTCTGACTTACCTATGTACCATAATGTATTGTACATACATCTGGCTTACATGTGGTACCACTGCTGCCTATTCACTAGTATCATGATGTGTTGTACCCATCTCTGACTAACTGGTACCACTGTTACCTCTTCACTAGTGCCACAATGTATTGTACCCATCTCTGACTTACCTGTGGTACCACTGCTGTCTCATCACTAGTGCAATCATGTGTTGCACCCACCTCTGACTTACCTTTGATACCATTGCTGTCTCTTTAGTGCCATAATGTATTGTATCCACCTCTGACTTACATGTGGTACCACTGCTACCTATTCAATAGTATGTGATGTATTGTACCCACATCTGGCTTACATATGGTACCACTGCTGCCTATTCACTAGTGCCATGATGTGTTGTACCCACATCTGGCTTCCATGTGGTACCACTGCTGCCTATTCACTAATGCCATAATATATTGTACCCACATCTAGCTTACATGTGGTACCACTGCAGCCTATTCACTAGTGGCATGACATATTGTACCCATATCTGACTTACATGTGGTATCACTGTTGCCTCTTCACTAGTGCCATGAGGTCTTGTACCCACCTCTGACTTACATGTGGTACAACTGCTGCCTCTTCACTAGTGCCATGATGTGTTGTACCCCCATCTGGTTTCCATGCGGTACCACTGTTGCTTCTTCACTAGTGCCATGATGTGTTGGATCCACCTCTGACTTACCTGTGGTACCATTAATGTCTCTGCACTAGTGCCATAATGCATTGTACCCATGGCTTACATGTGGTACCACTGCTACCTATTCACTAGTGCTATGAGGTTTTGTATGCACCTCTGACTTACATGTCATATGACTGATGCCTCTTCACTAGTGCCATGATGTGTCGTACCTACCTCTAATTTACCTGTGGTATGATTACTTTCTCTTCACTAGTACCGTAATGTATTGTACCCACCTCTGACTTACATGTAGTACCACTATTACCTCTCCACTAGTGCATGATTTATTGTTTTCATATATGGCTTACATGTGGTACCACTGCTGCCTATGCACTACTGCCATGATGTGCTGTACCCACATCAAGCTTCCATGTCGCACCACTGCCACCTATTCACTAATGCCAGAATGTACAGTACCCACATCTAGCTTAAGTGTAGTACCACTGCAGCCTATTCATTAGTGTCATGATGTATTGTACCCCCATTTGGCTTCCATGAGGTATCACTGCTGCCCATTAACTAGTGCCATAATGTACTGCACCCACATCTGACTTATATGTTGTATCACTGTTGCCTCTTCAGTAGTTCCATGAGGTGTTGTATCCACCTCTGACTTACACGTGGTACTACTGCTGCCTCTTCACTAGTGCCATGATGTGTTGTACCCACATCTGGCTTACATGTAGTATGACTGTTGCCACATCACTAGTGCCATGATGTGTTGTAATTCCATCTGGTTTCCATGTGGTACCACTGCTACTTTTTCACTAGTGCCATAATGCATTGTACCCACATCTGGCTTACATGTGGTACTACGGCTGCCAATTCACTAGTGTCATGATGTATTGTACCCACAGCTGGCTTACATGTGGTACCACTGCTACCTATTCACTATTGCCATGATGTATTGTACCTATCTCTGACTTACATGTGGTCCCACTGCTGCCTATTCACTAATGCCATACTGTATTGTACCCACCTCTGACTTGCATGTGGTGCCACTGCTGCCTATTCTCTAATGCATGATATATTGTACCCACACCTGGCTTCCATGTGGTACCACTGCTGCCTATTCACTGGTGCCATGATGTGTTGTACCCACCTCTGACTTACATGTGGTATCACTATTACCTCTTCACTAATGCCATAATGTATTGTACCCACATCTGGCTTACAAGTGGTACCACTGCTGTCTATTAAGTAGCGCCATGATGTATTGTACCCGCATCTGGCCTCCATGTGGTACCACTGCTGCCTATTCACTACTGCCATGATGCATTGTACCCACATCAAGCTTACATGTGGTACCATTGTTGCCTATTCACTAGTGCCATGATGTGTTGTACATACCTCTGACTTATATGTGGTACTACTGATGCCTCTTTATCCTTGGTCTCTACAGCCTGTTCCTCCATTGTTGGACTTCCTACTATGCTGAGTGCTGCTGGAATATTCTCTTATGTTTATGATGCAGTACCATATTATACAACATCATGCACACCACAAACATTTTGCTACATGTATTCAATACATATTGCAGTGCCCCAGCTAATGTGTCAAGGGAAAAGGAGCATGCCTTCAGTTTTCCAAACACATATTCATTGACATTATGCATTTGTACATGGGCAACATTACACACTACACTATCTATGTCATAGTCTAGGGTTTGCAGATGGAGGTCATCTTCCAAAACTTCAAAACCTATCCAGTCCCACCAGCAAAATGCAGCAATCACATTGTTATATGTGACAATCTCATTGCAAGCACAGCGTGGGATTATGCCACCTTGAGTAAATAACCTATGTATGCATCAACTGATCAGATGATTTTGTCAGAACCCCCCCCCCCCCGCACAAACTTGTGGTCAGATGTGTGTCATTTTTAAATTAATATATGTTTATTGTTATTGTGATTTGCTGTCCTATAGACATTTTTAAATTAATATATGTTTATTGTTACTGTGATTTGCTAAAACGTTAAATTGTAAGTGCTTTTTATAACATAACATTGATCAGTTAAGTTGGTTTACTTGAATGTACTGTTCCAGACGTTATAATCCAGTAAGAAATGTGAGTTAACACTTGATTGATTAATTGAATAATTGATGAACTAATGGTTTTAACTGAATCTATGTATACTATTTAAGACAAGAAGCTTTTGCTGTATTTTGAGATCTGAAGAAGCATACCTAGTGTGTACATGAAAGCACTTATCAATTTTTTCTGGATTAAAAGTCTATTATTTTATCGTGGTGGTCCAGTTTTGTATTTTTCTCAACAATGTGTGTCATTTGTCTGAATCATGGGCACCGCCAAAGTGGTAGACAGACATATTATATATAATGTCCTGGGTATTGCACAACATCTGGCAGCTTTGGAATGGTAGCATTTCGTTTCTTTTGACTCAGTCCCTGTGAACCTGGTGAGGCCTTAATGGCATAGAAATGTGAATGCATTTTATAGCTTCCAGTGCCTCAGGTACATAAGCTATGCTGCAAAAAACAGATGTTGATATGGTTCTTTCCTCTGCAGTCCTAGGGAACCAGATATGCTCCCGCACATTATACAGCATGATGTTGAGAAACTGGTGTTGGGTACATAAGGCTGATGTCTGCAAACATTTTCCCTGTTTGGAACTGAAGTCCCAGTAGCTAAGGAGGTCAACTATATAAATACCTTTGTGCCTACTAGGATGGGCAGATATCCAGTGACTCTGCACATGGGCATCACAGATCATGTAGTTCTCTTATGGTGGGCCCATCTTGAAGTAGCCCGTTATCTGCTGGTCCAGTCCATTAATTGATGGATTGTAAGGTGCTGATCGTACCTTTGATAATGGTGCAGTTGGCCATGGCATTGCTCTGATGGCTGCCATTAACACATGCTCCTTGATTATAGCTGCTGTTATTCATAACATATTCATAGACTCAAACACCAAAACTCTGAGGTTTGTGCCATGGCACAGTGCATCTACTTTATTGGCTTGTGAATCACTCCATCATGTTTAATGTCAGTGTTTGCATAATAAGTGTGCTTCATTTGCATGGAATCCCTCATTTCCATATCAATAGGTGGTCACTTGTGTGTGCTGCGTAACATGCTATTTTTCACATCGTGCAACCTTATTATCTGTGCCTCTGAATCCCCCATGGCTTTCGGTGCTAATTTGCACTGCACATTGTTCTAAATATAAATGAAAACTGGCCTTTGTTTCTATTCAATAAACTGTTTGAATAAGCATGTTTTATTAATGAAATATGAATGTAAAGGTTTTTTGTTCATTTGACTTGCATCCATTTGATTTTACTTGGCAGTACTAAAAAAGTACTTTTATTCTATCATATTCAGTCTAATGAAGTTTTGTAAAATGTAAGACAGATAAATGTGCTAACTGTGTATTGGATTGCTTTCGGTAACCTTATTTTATTTTCTCAGCTGTTTTCCTTTGTCATTTTTAATTTAATTCAGTGGTTTAAAGCAACTGCAACAGTGTTTATAAGGTTTGTACAGTTACCTTTTGTTTTGATGCAGTTATTTTAGCTATTAGTTGATGTTTTGGTTGTGCCAGGTGGTACCTTTAAACACAAACGCTATGTATATCATCAAAATAAAACTGATGCAGTTGTGGGGAATGTTATGTCCACTTTAATGGGTGATTTGAGGTGCATTTTAGGAGCTCATTGTATCAGGTTATGGTGTATGTAGCTGCACAACCACTGCAGTAAAAAAATGCTATATACTGGACCACATAAAGTGTCATTGGCTGAGATTGCATTTTGATGCAGTGAGGTGGATATGATTATTTTTATTATTATTATTATTATTATTATTATTATTATTATTATTATTATTATTATTAATGTGAGGTTGGCATAATGGTTAAGGTGTTTATCTTATAGACACAAGGTTCAGGGTTTGATTCTCACATGGGATAATTGGCTAGGCTTAAAATGGCCCATAAGGGCAGTTAGCCTAGTACTACTCTAAGAACCTATTAAGCAAAAACTTAGTAACCACTCTATATAAACTAGTCACCTGCAGCATAGCTTCAGACAGCTAATGATAAGCAGAGCATCTGAATTCCTCTACTGTGCATTTCATAGAGGTAAATTTAGCTGGAATGGGAGAAGGAATTCATAGCTAGAAAGTGAATGAGGTAGAGAAGAGAGCTTTGCATAACAAGTGTCAAGTATTACTGAACTTGTCACCTGTGACTGGTCACCCCTGAAATACCCCCCAATAGATAATGCCGTGAAATACTTTAACTCTAAATTTCTAACCATTTTAGACAGCCATACCCCATTACGCAAAGTTAGAATTAGAACCAAACCGGCACCATGGCTCACCAAAACGACCAAACAAAAAATCCTCCAAAGAAATAAACAATGGGCCAAATGGCACTCTCTCCTCAGACCACCTGCAATTCAGACAGCAAAGAAATGAAACAAAAAAAGCCATATTAGCCGATAAAAGAAACTACTACTACCAACTACAACAAACCAACCAAAATAATCCCCAAAAATTCTGGCGGTATCAATAACCTCCTACACCCTGGATGCTCAAGTACTCCCTCTCCCTCTGGCTCTGATCACAACAATCCCATCCAAATAGCTGACTCATTTAATACTTTTTTCACTGAAACCATACAATCCCTAGCCAACCAGCTATCCCCTAGCACCCCAGGCTCTGCCACAACCTTTACCAATAATTCTCATCAATTTCATTTTCAGCCAGTGCCCACTTCACTTATCTGTAACCTCATACAGAAACTTAAACCCACTACTCTCTCTGCTGATAAATTACCTGCAGAATACCTGCAAAAAGCTGCTAAAGTCATAGCCTACCCCATATCCATCCTCATTAACAGAACTATTTCTGAAGGATCTATTCCCCTAATCTGGAAAGTCTCTCACATAATTCCCCTATATAAGGGCGGTAACTCCAAAGAGTTGTCCAATTATAGGCCCATAGCTATTCTATCTCCTTTGGCAAAAATAATGGAGAAATGTATACACATACAACTGTTAACCTACCTACTCGATCACAATTTATTAGCACCCTGTCAACATGGCTTTAGACCATTTCATAGCACCACCTCTGCTCTCTTATCCTTCACTAACCATATTAACAGTAATCGTAATATTGATATTCTATCCTCAGCTGTTTTTATTGACCTGTCCAAAGCATCTGACATGGTTAACCACCACCTGCTTATAGACACACTTAAAAACCTGTCATTGGACAACCATACTATACAGTGGTTCCAATCATACCTACATAACAGGCAACAGGCTGTACTATGGGAAAATACTTTATCTTCCCACGTCCCAGTCACTCTAGGGGTCCCGCAAAGATCTATATTAGGCCCATTACTCTTCTCCATGTTTACAAATGACCTTCATTCTGTAATTCCTCAAGCTGACTGTATCCAATACGCTGACGACTCCACACTCATATGCGCTGCTTCTCAATCAGAACTTTAGTCACTAACCCAAATGACCTTTAGTACAGTTGAAAACTGGCTCCTACAAAGACGTCTTATCCTTAACCCCAAAAAAACAAAAATGCTACTATTTACCCCCACCCGCAGAACCTCCCCACTTAACTTTACTATTACTTCAAATGATGGAACTATAATATCTCCTGAACCAACCATCAAACTACTCGGGGTACTAATAGATAACAACTTGTCCTTTGAACCTCACATTAATAACACCATAAAAATAGTAAACAAGAAACTAGGTTCCCTCTATAGAATAAAACCCTTTCTTACACCTCCAGCCAGGATTACTATTGCTCATGCCCACCTCATCTCTACCTTGCTCTATGCCTCCCGTATCTATACCAAAATATGTAGAAGTAATCTGAGTAAACTTACATCCTCCTACAACAATATTGCCAGATTTGCAGCTGGGTCATCCTATAGAACTCATCACTGTATCAATCTGAATCAGTTAGGATGGTTAGAGCTGCCATTTTTAATACTTTTCAATCAATTAATAGTAGCCCATAAGATCCTGTATTTACCTCAAAATACACCCATACTTACATCCCTAGTCATCCCCTATAATAACCTCAAGACCTTATGCTCAGCTAATAACCTACTTGTACAAATATCAAAATCCACCAACTTAGCTGGTGACACCTTGTTCTCCAATACAGTAGGTAAAGCCTGGAACATCCTCCCAAGCCAGCTAACCTCAATATCCTCTGTCAGCTTATTAAAAAAGCAAGCTTAAACCCTACCTCAAATCACACTGGCTATGCCCCTGTGTTAACCCAGACTAAGTACCTAACTATTAACTAGACTCCCACAATTCCTAGCCTCCCATGATCATGATCTTGTGTTGTCTCACTAATTTTTAGTGAGCTTAACCTTCCTTAGGATTTTTTTTTCTCATGTATATAAGTATATACTGTGGAATGATCAAACACCTTCATATAGTATCACAACCTATGTGTTAAATAACACTAGAAATCCATCCTTGTTTGCTGTTCTTCTATACTCTTATCTATTGATCTCTAGTGTTTTTCTTTCTTAGGTTTTTGTGAGACCTTAGTATCTCTTATCATAAACTACTAGGTGTATCTAATTTTGTAATATGTTATAAAGATTTGTACTACATCATTTCTAATGCAAATGCATTAGTCTTATTCATCTCTTCTTAGATAACTTTTTCCTTTTTCCTACTTGAAATATAAAATATATGATCTTAGGCTTGTATTATAATTGCTAAAACTTCTTATGTACCAAATTATACTGTTATTGTCTTTGTCTTGACCTTTTATGTTGTTGTAATTTGCGGAGCTTTTCTCCCCGGGCCTCCACTGAAAATGGACATATATCCAGCTGGACTAGCCCGGTCAACAAATGTAAAATAAATAAATAAAATAAATAACATTTGTGTTGAAATATGGCATCAGTGGGAATGAGCTGTAAATTATATATTCCTGGTGAGAACAAACATACTGAAGGCTACAACGTACTGAAACTCTGACGGCTCACTGAATATTGTCCAGAAGGGTGCGCAGAAACAACGATGTACACAAGGAGTCCATTATGTGACACTTCAGCAAGAACTTACACTGCCATCACATCTGTCATTCACTAGGTCATATAACTATGGGGAGATTCCTCAAGATTGGAGACATGCACTTATTAAACCTGTCTTCAAGGGAAAGGGGAGTAGGACAAACCCAGAATCATATAGATCCTTAAGCCTACTTTCATGTTGTGGAAAATAATGGAGAAGGTAATACTGGATAAGTTATTGTCAGAACTGGATAGGTTGGGACTTGAAACCATATATCAGCAAGCATATGTTGAAAATACGTCTATTACCACCCGCAACATGATGTTCTATAACAATATAATAACAGCTATGAATGAAACAAATGTGCTGTGATGTAATTTATATAAATTTAACTTCAGCATTTGACAGGATCATATACAAAATGCTGATCAACAAATTAGAACTAGGTATCAATGTACACTTAATAAGATGGACAGTTGCATGGATTTAAAATAGGACATAGCAAGTATCATACACAAGGTGAAATTCATGGTTACAGCCAGAGTGTCCCACAAGGCTCTGTCCCAGGTTTATACTTCTTTAGACTGCATTTTTCAGATCTAGATTTTTCATCTGAGCTCTTCAAAAGTCTATATGCAGATGACTTGAAGTTGGGTAAACTGATTACGTATGTTACAGATATTGCATGTCTGCAAAACAACTTGACTAAAGTGACCATTTGGGCACAGGAGAGTAATATGCTGATAAATACATCAAAAACTAAGCACATGAGATTTGGGAGACATACATTTAAAGGTGAATATGTACTACACCTCACAAGGATTGAAACAGTAGATTCATTTAAGGACCTGGGGAAACATACCAACCATTTGGTTAATGATAGTTATAGACCTTTAAGGCTGTATAGAAAGATTTATAAGGTCCAGGAAATAAGAAGTGATGAAGTCATTGTTTGTTAATTACATTTATAAGAACTAAGACTGTAGTATACTGGAATTAACTGGAAACAATTGAAATGCGACTGAAATGAAAGTCTTTGTTTGTTAATTACCCATACTTGTGCTGAACAGGTGCCAGTCTCTCCTTTATGGGCCAAGTCTTGTGTACTTTTCAGAATGTATTCCTCAAACACTGTAGGTCATTTAATAAGGCTTTATAAGATGTTCACAATATCTCAATACTGTCTTCATTAACAGTGCTGATAAACAATAACAATCTATAGAAATGCTGGGGTGCTGATTAGTATCAAAAGTTACTGCACATCATATTCTAATTGTCCTGAACAACATAAACTAAAATAGTCTTTATTTGACCTGTCTTCTGTAGTCAGGCTCCAGTGTCTGTATTGTAGCTTAATCTTCTCTGTAATGACTGATTGAATGAACTGAACTGCTAGCCTGAGCACAATATATTATATTGCTTCAGTCCAGTGATATTCCTTTTTAAACCACATTCACTCTCCCTAAACTTGGTCTCAGGCCTTGTCTCGTATGTGCTTTATTTAACATTCCATTAAGGAGCATTCTGTACCTGGCAAGACTGTATCTTTCCCATGAGAAAAGAACATTCTGTATTTCTGTATTTTATACACATTTCATGCATATCTTTCCTTTTTAATAAACTGTCTTTCTCTGAAACTGAATGCATAGATGTCTGACACTACATATTTTACCTTTTAGTCTGTATAATGCATAATAACTACTTTAAAATGGAGGTCCCTATTCTAACAGTTGCCTGCGAGGTCCATGACGAAAGTCTACAGGGACCTACTTTTGAAGTTACCTTATATTTGTATTGCTAACTACTGTGCACAGCTTTATGCTACCTGCCTCATAATCTGAAAATATATATTTTTTATTTGGTAAATAAACCTGCAATTTTGAATGTTGACCACTAGGTGTCACTTGAGCCTTTATGACTTATTCTGATTGAAGTCTCTTAACTTTATGAATTAATTATAACCAGGCAATTGTTTTTCTTTATCTTGTGAATAAACTTACAATTTTAATTTTGACCACTAGGCTTGAAGTCTGTCAACTTTATGATTTAATTTCCATATTACCTAGATTCATGGTCTTTAGAGTCTTTAAGTCTAAGTTCTGATGTATGAGTGATATATTTCAAACCTGTACATTATTCTGAAAATGAGGGTACACATTATTAACCTGTCTTTGTGAATCTTTATTTAAGTTAGACAGAGTACGGACTGTTAACTCTGCCTATTTTTTTTTCATATGTCTGTATGGAGTAATAGTAAAATTACACTGTTTATCGCCTATGTTTTTTAACAAGGGCATCCATGGTTCTGAAAATGTAAGTTATCACGATAGACTAAAATATCTGAACTTGTACAGCATCTCATATAGATATTTAAGAAGAGATCTTATTCAGATATATATAGGGCATTTAGAGACAATTCCCTCTGAGAGTGTTTAGAAAAATGCATGGCATCAAACATTAATAAAATAAATAAAAACAACCAAGCAGTAATATTCTGATTGTGAGTGAAGAGGTCACATTAAAACATGTTGAAATAAA
Source organism: Protopterus annectens (assembly GCF_019279795.1). Taxonomy (NCBI): domain Eukaryota; kingdom Metazoa; phylum Chordata; order Ceratodontiformes; family Protopteridae; genus Protopterus; species Protopterus annectens. Next base: position 690,244,321 of record NC_056730.1, on the reverse strand, counting down.
AAAAAAAAAAAAATAGATGTTAAATAACACCATAAAAACACAACTGATTAACATTTATTATGGGGTTATCAAAATGTTGTAGAGAATCATCAGACAACCTATGTAGAAGATTCTATAGGAATGAGAAGTGTATTAATTGGTTCTCTGAGTGAGCAGCTGATGCAAGGAATGGAGTACCAAATTACATTAAACCAAGCATTAGTTTAGTTATTTTATTTTTTTTTTTATGTTAGCCTAGACTCGTATTATGGGAACAACTGTTTTGGTATATTGGCACGCTAGAAGGACACTAATGCTTGTGCTTGAAATATTTGTATGTATATCTATCTATATCTATATCTATATCTATCTCTCTCTCTCTATGTGTGTGTATATATATATATATATATATATATATATATATATATATATATATATATCAAAATGTAAAAACAAACAAAGTATGTATGAGAATAATGTCTTTGTCTTTAAGCGGGCAGGATAACGCCTTTCCTAGAAATTTAAATTAGAGTCATTAAAGTAAATTGGTTACTTTCTGAAGCAAGTTTAAGCAATAAGCATTTGTATTTGACCATAACCTCCTTGTCATATATAACACTAAATAATACAGTTGTTGATGCAATTTTTGCATTTTATTTCATTGATAAGTATAGTCCCTGAACTTTTACTTTGAGTTGAAAACTCTTATCATGATATCATGAAAGGGTGAACCCACGGTGTCTCATTACTTAAATGAATGTGTAGGTTTCAGTATTTCCACACTGACTATTCCTGTATCAGTTCCTTACTTCTCAAGAAAGGTAAGTCGCCAACTAGGTCTTGCAGTTAGAACACTTTAGATTAAAAATGAACATGTTATAATGTATTATTGAAACCACAATGTAAGTAAAAAGTTGTGCTTTTAGACTAGTTAAGTTATTTTTTTTTCCTAACAAGAATGCCCTGCAACTGTATGTAAATCACTTCCAAAGGCCTACAATGATATCCTGTCATAGGTATGGTTATAGAGAAAAACCTGATTAAATAGTGAAACTAAAAAATTGGACACGTACCATTTTTTTTTTTTTTTGCAAAATCACTTGCAACTATAAATGAGAGCTACAAATGAGAGCTATAACTGTAAATAAATGTATTTGTTAATTTAATTGTAAAACAAGGTTGCTTCAGAAAGTGAGCAATGAATTTTAAGTTTTCCATCCTTTTTGTTGTAAGTATTTAATAAGTACTCTTACACTTAAAAAGAGAATATAGTATAAATAACTGACTTTGAGCTGGAGAGGTTGTAACCATTTGAAATGAAAGGACCGACTTGACCAAGTCCTGAAATACAGAGACTGAATGTCCAAAATAATATACAATTTTCTTTGAAGTATGGTGATCTTGGAGTTGGTATATATAAGTTTGGGGTGGGGTGAGGGTAGGGTGGGGGTAGGGGAGCTTGCCACCCTACAAAAAGAAGTTTTAAAGAAAAGAGCAATTTTTTGAGATTCTGAGTTTTTGGTACTTGTCAGATTTTCGGCAGTTCTCATTTCAAGTGCTGACCTTTCAATAGTGAGCCTGTATCACTTGTTTTCTATGTTTGTTCAATATCCATGTAAAATGCTAATAACATAACCATGCTTTCATTAGTGGAGGAGCAAACTGAAAAGCTTAGTGTAGATGGTGTCCAAATGAACAAGAATTTAATTTTAAATATGAATATGTTTACTCTCAACATAAGATCTACCAGAATCATGTAGAATACTGACTTGATTTATACTGTATGTTGATTCTAGTACTTGTTACTACACTTCATGTGATAATACTATGTAGTTTATTAATTGAACTATGTATGTTAGAGATATTTTAACAACCACAAACCTGAGGGAAGCTGTAACAAACAAACCAAAAAGAGTAGCAGCTCCAGGGATAACGCCAATAAATATCCAAGTTCCAATGAAGGTAAACGCTCAGTAAAAAAGCTTCTTTTATTGACACAAAAAACCTTGGTTTTTTGTGTCAATAAAAGAAGCTTTTTTACTGAGCCGCTATTATTGGCGTTATCCCTGGAGCTGCTACTCTTTTTAGAGATATTTTCCCTAGGCCTCCACTAAAAATGGGATTTAGGCCCAGTCAGACTTTTCAAGTAAAGAAATGCCAAATAAAAATAAATGAATAAAAAAATATTGATTCATCTCATACACAGTCAATTAAGTGAAGAACACTGCACTCCACTGGTCCCCACTCTGGATGACTAGAAATTGGCAGTGGAATTTATTTTCACCATGAGAGCTTAGATTCAAAATGTAACAATGCAGACAGATGTTGGATTAATAGCTGGCACTTTGAGGTACTGCCAATCTTGATAAAGTGAATGAGGGTACAAGATAATTGGTTATTGAGGATATGTTTGCAAAGCACTGGAGTGTTACCAAACAGGGTTCATTATGCTAGAAGGTCCATGCCGCCTAGGAAGGCAGGCACCTTCAGTCTACCTCTTCACGGGATCCATTTTGGCTTATAGAATATCTAAGCCCTTAACAAAATAAAATTAACTAACAGACATACAATACAAGCAAGAAGGTCATTAAAGCAGTGCAAAAAAACTGTACAGCTGAGTTTTTGCTGACTTTTAGGTTAAATAAATAGGTTTTAGGGAACTGGTAAAACAGGCTGAGGAAGAACATTCCTGAAGTCACTGACATACTAGATTTCAAAGGCAAGGATGTTTATAGGTTTGAGAGCAGATATATTAGCAATACCTGGATTGTCTATCACAGCAGCCAAAGTGAACAATAAGAAAATATTAAAACTCCATAAGGTAAGAGGAACCCAAGCCATTCACTGATAGAGAAAACACCAGAAAGACTTTGAATATTAAGTGAAATCAGATAGGAACCAAATGCAACATCTGCAAAATAGGAGTAAATGTACTGGTAAGGAGATGTACCAGTAAGAAACCAAGCCACTGAGTTTAGTATTAGGTGTAGTTGAACAGTGTTAGTGAAAAAAAAAACAAAGCAAAAGGGAATTAAAACAGTCAAGGTGAACAGAGACCCAAGCATGAATGAAAAACAGAGCTCCTGGTGATATTCCTCAAATGAAAGCAAATTCATTTTATTACAGCTGACAGCTGGTCCTTAAATGTCAGCTAATCTCTGAGGACCCTTTTGTCTTTCATATGCTTCTACTCTGTTTTTTTTACCCCACCAGTGACCATTACCAGTAAAGTGTTCCTAATATTCCATATCTCATCTGCCCTGCCTAGGTGCACCTTTTCACCCATTATGCCCCATTAGTCTTACCATCAAAGCTGTCTTAATGCCATCACAGTTTCCTCAATTTAACCCTCTCTTCTATGTTTTACAGTTATTTATCTTCAGTTTTTCCTTCAGCATCTACTGATAATCTTTATCCTTCACATACAATCAGCTCATCTCCATCCTGGTATCATCTTTCCTCCCTGTCCAAATCTTAATAAGCACCAGAAGCACATGTTCAAAATTATAGCTACCTTTAATCTCTTTCTCTTGGATCCTATCTGTAGATCAGAGTGTGAATGATGATCCTTATCAGCCACTGTAGCTGAAGTACATGTGCATATAAGTACTGAGCACGTGCAGGCAGAGTGCCATTTTGTGTACTCAGCCAGAGTGAAGGTATGTATGTTTGGAGACACACATGTGAGAGTGTTTGTAGTAGTAGTCAATTAGTTAGTTCATTTAAATAAATGTTCCAGTTACAGATGCTGATGTATTTGTGCATAATAAAGGAACTTAAATGAACACCCAGCCTCATTGTCTCATTTGAATACACAAGGCAAGTGACACTGTGTCAGAAGTGGGATCTGAAGTTAAAACGTCTTAAAACCATAAGGAGCAAAGTTGTAATTAGATGAATATACAGAAGTGTCTCAAATGACTCCCAAACAGCTTACAAACAGGTCAACAATCATCCCCAGGTTCTTAAACTTGTTTAAATTATTTTCAGTTGACAAATATAAGGCATAGCATTCAAAACATTCAGAATTAATTACTGAATAAACAACATGTCTAAAACTGTGACATGTTGATAAAAGCATTCAGATAATTACAAAAATGTTTAAAACAATTTCTGAATCACATAAAATGTATGAAAAAGAGAAAATGGCTGTATTTTTTCACAATATATTACTTTTTTCACATTAACTAGAGCTATTCAAGGTGTCCGAAGTGTGCAAAGAGTTTGCAGTGTGTGCAGTATTACAGCACAGTAATTTCAAGGGGATTGTTGCACAGTTGAATATAATTACAAGTACCTGGTGTGTGTTTAAACATATTTTGTTATGGCAGAGGGATTTCACAGACCTGAACCACTGGTGTTTGATAATAATATTGGTGAAAATTGGAGAGTGTTTGAGCATGAATATGATATGTTCATGCAGCCTGCATTTTCTGATAAAGATGCACGTACAAAGGCATTTATACTCCTCAATTTAGCTGGTTCAGAAGCCATTGAGAGAGAACATTTATTTATGTAGGCACCTGCTATGTATATGTGGGAGGGGGGAGACTGCCATATTGTGGTACAGGCTGGAATGCGAGAAGCCCCTGATTGCTTAAAATGTAGATTTAGAGAAATGTGAATGTGCAACCCTCAAATAAATATTACAATGGAAAGGCACATATTTTACACAAGAAATCAAAAGCCTGGTGAAAGTTTTGCAGCATATATAAGTACCTTGAGAAATAAAGCAAAAACATGCAGATCTGGTGATCTAAGAGATGAGGTCATAAAAGACTGGCTTGTGTGTGGTGTTAATAATGATGCAGTGAGAAAGATTTTGCTTCAAAATAGTGATTTAACTTTGTGCAAAGCCATAGAGATTTGTCAAATACATGAGCTTACAGAAAAGCACACAGATATGATTACTAATGAGAAAAACATGCCTGCAGAATCTTCCAGTACAAATGTTGATAGTGTGCAGCTTGAAGTTGAAATGAAAAAGAGATATAAGCCGAAGGGTGTGGCATCCACCGTAAAATCCAGGGCACCTACAGCAAAACCCATAGCAAAACCCGTGGCACACCTCAGTGTCAACTGTCTTAATTGTGGAGCCAGTCATGAACCTAAATGAGAAAAGTGCTTAGCTTTTGGTCAGTAATGTCACAAATGTAAAAAGTGGAATTATTTCAAAAGGCTTTGCAAGTCTAAAGCAGTACATTCTTTAGAGTGTCTGAAGAAGCAAGTAGATCATATAGAGAGCTGCAAGCAAACTTTTTATCTTGATAATGTCTCTGTGATTGTTGGAACAGTTAACACATAGATTATAATTTGTTGGCAAAGAGCAAAATATTTTGTACTGTACTGATTAAAGGGAAACCTGTAGAGTTTAAAGTTAATACTGGATTACAGTGTAATGTTATGTGAGCAGAAATGGTTGCTAAAGTAAAAGCTGGTGAAAAACTTGATTTAGCAAAGTGTGAGAAACTAGTTGCTTATGGTGGTGAAGATATTCCAACCAAAGACTCAGCAGTGCTATTCTGCTGGAAACAGCTATGACCTTCAGTTTTACATACTCAGAAAACATGTGCAGTCATTGTTAGGCCTCAAAGATAGTTTGAAAATGGGACTGGTCTCACTTAATAAAGAAACCCACCATGTAAGCATGAGTAACAATGAAGGTTTTAGACAGAGCCATTATTGAATCCCCAAATTATGTGGATATTCTACAAAAGGGCCTTATAGAAACATATGTCTGGTGCCAGAGCCATGGGCTCAAGCTTAATGCCAAGAAATGTATAGTTATCCCCTTTGGAAAAAAACATGTGCCCATGAATCACCACATAGGTGGCAGGACACTAAACATCGAAAGTGTAATGAGAGACTTAGGGACACAGGTGGACAGTGGTCTCACTTTCGATAACCACATCGCCATAACAGTCAAGAAATCCTTCTATGTGGCACACCTCATCACTAAGGGCTTTTCATCCAAAAAAAAGGAGGTCATTGTCCCACTGTACTCATCCCTCATTAGACCCATTATAGAGTATAATGCCCAGTTTGGTATGTACCTCAGAAGACATCTGCAACAGCTGGAAAGGCCACAGAAATACCTCACTAAAAGAATCACAGGCCTAAAGCAGATGCCATATGCTGACCGTCTAAAAAAACTCCAGCTATACTCTGTGGCATATCATCTACTCAGAGGCGATCTTTGCTTAACATACAAGGCCATGTCAAACCCTGAGCTGTTGGACATGCTGCACTTAAAGAAATCCCAATCCCTCAGAGCCACACACTCCAGGAATCTAAACCTTGTCATCACAATGAACAAAACATGCTGGAGGGATAGGTTCCTGACCCAGAGACTCCCCATACTCTGGAATAGACTGCCCATACATGTCAAGCAGAACACCTCATTGGCCCTCTTCAAAAGGAACCTTAATGATTGGATGGGAGATAGGAAATTCACCCCAGGGATCATGTCAGTCACCCTGCTAGACAAAGGTCCAGAGAAGTAAATATTGTTGGAAGAAATATCCAGGGAATTGTTATGGCTAGCCTTGTATGGGCCCTAGGGCCGATAGCCTAGTACCAACCTATGAACCTATAATATTTTTTCTGAATATGCTGATATTTTCAGTGATGAGCTTAGCAAACTTCCAGTTATATATTCTATGAAGTTAAACCATGAAGTAAGCCCAGTTGTCAGACCAGCACAGAAAGTTTCAGTAGCAATGCAGAGCAAAGTAAAAGCAAAACTAGACAGAATGGTGCATTTAGGGGTAATTGCTCCAGTAGAAGAACCAACTGAATGGTTGTTATTTATGGTTGTAGCTCATAAGAAAAGCTCAGATGATAGTCGAATATGTATTGATCCAAGAGATTTAAACAAAGCACTAAAGTGACCTCATCATCCGATGTGTACAGTTGAAGTAGTAGCTGCTCTTATGCCAAATGCCACTGTTTTTTCTGTCTTAGATGCAAAAACATAATTTTGGTAAATTTTGTTTGATCAAAAATCTTCATTGCTAACCACTTTCAGTACACCACTTGGAAGGTACAGATTTTTGATAATGCCATTTGGAATAAAGTCTGCCAGTGAAGTCTTTCAACATGCAATGGAACAATTTTTTTTCTGGTTATTCATATGTTATTATAGTCAATGATATTATTGTAGAGAGCAATAATAAAGTCAAACATGTTAGAAACCTCAGAAAAGTTCTACATTGTGGTCATCATAAACTGAGTCTTAAACTGCATCCTGAGAAATGTAAATTCAGGCTGAAAGAAGTTACTTATGTGGGTCATTTGTTTAGCAGTTCTGGCTTACAACCAGATCCATCCAAGCAACCTGCAGTTCTTGAAATGCCTATTCCAGATGATGTCACAATGTCTTATTGATATGAACACCTATTTAGGCAAGTTTATCCACAATTTAAGTGAGCTTTCAGCACCGTTATGTGAACTGACATGCGAATATGTAACTTGGTCCTGGTTGGAACAACATCAAACATCATTTGATGTCCTGAAACAGAAAATTGCCAGTCCACCCACATTGAGATATTATGATGTTCACAAACCTGCAACTCTTTCCTGTGATGCTTCTCAGTATGATCTTTGGTGCTGCAATTGTCCAAGAAGGCATACCAGTAGTCTATGCATCGAGAACTCTAACCCAAATAAATATGCAGTATGCACAAACTGAAATAGAGCTTTGGGCAGTTGTGTTTGCATGTTCGAAGTTCAGTATTTGTATTTATGGTAGATCTATCCAAAAAGAGGGTTTGGAGGGTGGCCTAATGGTTAAGGTGTTTGCCTTACAAACACAAGGTACAGGGTTTGAGTCTCACAGGGCATAATTGGCTAGGCTTAAAATGGCTTGCAAGGGCAGTTAGCCTAGTACTAATCTATGAACCTATGAAAAGAGACTGATCACCAACCTGTAGTGACTATTTTGAAAAAGCCAATGTACACAGCCCCAGCACAATTGTAGCACATGATGTTAAAATGACAAAAGTACTGTTTCAATATTGTCTACACAAAAGGCACATTTTTTTATCTTGCTGATACTTTGTCCAGATTGCCCAGAAAAAACAACTGAACAGCATGAAAATGAGAAAGCTGATTTTGAAGTTATGGAAGTGAGAAATTTTTCTTCCAAATGTCTTGATGAGCTTAGAAATCACATAGCTTCACATCCAGTTCTCCAGAAACTGAACCACTTTATCAGTCAAGGATGGCCTGCAAAACATTCTTGTTTACCACTAAACGTACAAAGTATTTTCCTTATAGAGACAAGATTTTGATGGAAGATGGTATCATCATGAATGGCCCAAAGGTGGTAATTCCAAAATCCTTACAACAAGAATATATCAAAATCTTACATTGTCATCACCCAGGAGCTGATTCGACTAAAGAAGGTCTGGAGGAATAGTGTTTGGCCTTCTGTGTCAAAAGATACTGAGAAGGAAATCCTAGCTTGTTCAATTTGTAATAGTACTAAACAGCATCAACAAAAAGAACCACTTCAGCTAAACCAGATTCCGGAATGATTATGGCTGACAGTAGCTACATATATTTTCAAATGGAATGGTCAGCATTACTTAGTATTAGGAGACTTTTATTCAAATTGGTTTGAGATTGACCTACTTCCTAACCTAACATCCAGTACTGTCATTGTGAAATTGAAGTGACATTTTTCTATCTATGGTAGTCCACAGAAAGTCGTTTCTGACAATGGTGTACAGTTTACAATTCAGCAGTTCAAAAGATTTGCTGAAACAAGGGGCCTTGTTCATGTTACTAGTAGTCCTGAATACCCACAATCTAATGGCTTGGCTGAACATGCAGTTCAAAGTGCAAAACAATTGCTGGAGAAATCCAAGAGCAACAATACCGATGTTTTACTTAATTTGCTTAATCTCAGAAATATTTCTGGAGACAATTTACTTGGCTCACTTGCTCAGAGATTGATGTCCAGACAAACCAGAACTACTCTACCAGTCAGTAAGAAATTGTTGATTCTAAGTGCTAAAAGCAACAAAGCAGTGAAAGCTTAACTCCTAAAGAAAAATTTGTCTCTAAAATCTTATTATGACAGAACCAGCAAACCTCTTAACCCATTGAAGGAAGGAGATGTGGTGAGGGTACAGATAACAAAAGTTTTTGATGGAGTAGGACTTGTGAAACATCTATGTGAGGAACCAAGATTATATCTTGTCCAGTCAGAAGGAATGGAATTTAAGCAGAATTGGAAACATTTATTGCCAGTATCCTAGCCAGTGTTACAGTATCCTGATCATAATGGAGACTCTGATTCCCAGAGTATATCGACAAGTGTTCCTGTTCCAGAGAACGTTGTACTTTCTACTCCTGTTCCTAAACAGTTCCCTGAAGAAACTATCAAAGATCATTTCCCAGTGACTGTCCCTGTTGCTAAACCCAGTTCTAACTATTATTTAACAAGCAAAAAACAAAGTGGAAAGTGTGCAAGGATCCAAACCAAAAAAAGCACACTCGAAAGGTCCAAATGACAATCCAAACCACGATTTATTGAAAACAAAACAACATATAAATAAATGCAAAACTTTTAATGCTTAACTTGATCACCGTGTTTTCATCTTACTAAGAAACTTCTTCAGAACAGAGTGTACTAAGAACATCCCCATATTTATATACTACAAAATACTCCTAATTAAATAATAAACCAATCACATTGCAGTAATGAAGCCATGTCTATAATACAAAAAGCACATAAAAATCATTAAAATCCAATAACTATATTAATAAAAATTGCTCCATGTTATAACATTACAAAAAAATATAAATATAAAGCTTAACTCTTAAAATTGATATTGTTAAAAATGATAAAATATATATGTATGTATGGAACCAAATCCATTTACTACATAATACTACCCTCTAGTGGCCATTATAATATATTGTCGCAATTTTGCTGCCCTTAATTTAAATACTGGTGCCAGGGAGACCATATGATTTAAACCGGGAGCTTTGTTTGCCTCTAAAACAATATACTCAAGCCTGATCTCCCAAGTTCCACCTCTAATATCCAAATCTACAATTTCTACAATAAAAAAATAAAACTCAGCCCCCATACAAATCAAAGTATGTTTAAATAAGGCATTAGTTGGTACCTTTTTCCTAATGTCATACCTATGTTTATACAGCCTTAGCCTTCATTTTCTCTGTGTTTTTCCCAAGTAGAATGCTGACATTTATTACACATAGCTATGTAGACTAATCCCGCTGAATTACAGTTACCGTATCCTTTACTATTAATATATCTATCTCTAGCTTCAATATAAGCTGTTTCCTCCTTTAATGTAACAACATTGCGGACAAACTCCACATTTAAAAGTGTCCCTTTTCTTATTATTACCTTCTTTATTCATGACACGTTTACTTTCTAAAACATTCTTTATATTGGGACCGTTTTGATATGTCCATCTTAAAGGTTGCTCAAACAGAATATTCAAATCTGAAATGCTGGAAAATTTAGCCCATTCCTTTTCAATAGTTTTCCTCACAATACCAGAATCCCCATCATAAGTAGCTACCAGTGCTCCTTCATATATATTGTTTATCGCATCCCTATTATTACTAACCTGGTCCATGTCATGTGCCCCAGTGCCCAATATGGGTGCAAATTTAGTGGATCTAAATTGTGTCACTTCATTGTAAACTGATTTTAATAAATCCTCAGGATACCCCCTTAATCTAAACATATTCATTAAATTCTCATTCATATCTATAGTCATCATCATCTGAAATCATCCTACTCATACGGACGAACTGGCCTTTTACCTGGCTTGAGTATAGAGAGCTGTTATTGGCAAATTGTCTTATAGGTAAACAAAGCTCCTGGTTTAAATGATATCGTCTCCCTGGCACCAGTACTTAAAATAAGGGCAGCAAAATTGTGACAATATATTACAATGGCCACTAGATGGTAGTATTATGTAGTAAATGTATTTGGTTCCATACATACATATATATTTTACTATTTTTAACAATATCAGTTTCAGGAGTTAAGCTTTATTTATTTATTTTATTTATTTATTTAACATTTGTTGACCGGGAATGTCCGACTAGGTTCCACAGAGCCTGTTTTCAGCGGAGGCCCAGGGAGAAATGCTCCAGATGCATGTCTTTGGAATGTGGGAGGAAACCAGAGTACCCAGAGGAAACCCACGCGAAAACCACAAAAACAAGCGCCAGCAACCAAATCCAAGGCAAACAAAGTTTAATAGATAATGTAAGCACCAAAACGCTTCGAGTGCTCCCCCAGCTTAAAAGTTTTCCCCCATTTTGCCAAATCCTCAATGTAAATACATTGTTCCTCATGCGAATATGTAACTTGGTCCTGGTTGGAACAACATCAAACATCATTTGATGTCCTGAAACTGAAAATTGCCAGTCCACCCACATTGAGATATTATGATGTTCACAAACCTGCAACTCTTTCCTGTGATGCTTCTCAGTATGATCTTGGAGCTGCAATTGTCCAAGAAGGCATACCAGTAGTCTATGCATCGAGAACTCTAACCCAAATAAATATGCAGTATGCACAAACTGAAAAAGAGCTTTGGGCAGTTGTGTTTGCATGTTCGAAGTTCAGTATTTGTATTTATGGTAGATCTATCCAAAAAGAGGGTTTGGAGGGTGGCCTAATGGTTAAGGTGTTTGCCTTACAAACACAAGGTACAGAGTTTGAGTCTCACAGGGCATAATTGGCTAGGCTTAAAATGGCTTGCAAGGGCAGTTAGCCTAGTACTAATCTATGAACCTATGAAAAGAGACTGATCACCAACCTGTAGTGACTATTTTGAAAAAGCCAATGTACACAGCCCCAGCACAATTGTAGCACATGATGTTAAAATGACAAAAGTACTATTTCAATATTGTCTACACAAAAGGCACATTTTTTTATCTTGCTGATACTTTGTCCAGATTGCCCAGAAAAAACAACTGAACAGCATGAAAATGAGAAAGCTGATTTTGAAGTTGTGGAAGTGAGAAATTTGTCTTCCAAATGTCTTGATGAGCTTAGAAATCACATAGCTTCACATCCAGTTCTCCAGAAACTGAACCACTTTATCAGTCAAGGATGGCCTGCAAAACATTCTTGTTTACCACTAAACGTACAAAGTATTTTCCTTATAGAGACAAGATTTTGATGGAAGATGGTATCATCATGAATGGCCCAAAGGTGGTAATTCCAAAATCCTTACAACAAGAATATATCAAAATCTTACATTGTCATCACCCAGGAGCTGATTCGACTAAAGAAGGTCTGGAGGAATAGTGTTTGGCCTTCTGTGTCAAAAGATACTGAGAAGGAAATCCTAGCTTGTTCAATTTGTAATAGTACTAAACAGCATCAACAAAAAGAACCACTTCAGCTAAACCAGATTCCGGAATGATTATGGTTGACAGTAGCTACATATATTTTCAAATGGAATGGTCAGCATTACTTAGTATTAGGAGACTTTTATTCAAATTGGTTTGAGATTGACCTACTTCCTAACCTAACATCCAGTACTGTCATTGTGAAATTGAAGTGACATTTTTCTATCTACGGTAGTCCACAGAAAGACGTTTCTGACAATGGTGCACAGTTTACAATTCAGCAGTTCAAAAGATTTGCTGAAACAAGGGGCCTTGTTCATGTTACTAGTAGTACTGAATACCCACAATCTAATGGCTTGGCTGAACATGCAGTTCAAAGTGCAAAACAATTGCTGGAGAAATCCAAGAGCAACAATACCGATGTTTTACTTAATTTGCTTAATCTCAGAAATATTTCTGGAGACAATTTACTTGGCTCACTTGCTCAGAGATTGATGTCCAGACAAACCAGAACTACTCTACCAGTCAGTAAGAAATTGTTGATTCTAAGTGCTAAAAGCAACAAAGCAGTGAAAGCTTAACTCCTAAAGAAAAATTTGTCTCTAAAATCTTATGACAGAACCAGCAAACCTCTTAACCCATTGAAGGAAGTTGATGTGATGAGGGTGCAGATAACAAAAGTTTTTGATGAAGTAGGACTTGTGAAACATCTATGTGAGGAACCAAGATTCTATCTTGTCCAGTCAGAAGGAATGGAATTTAAGAAGCGGAATTGGAAGCATTTATTGCCAGTATCCGAGCCAGTGTTAAAGTATCCTGATCATAATGGAGACTCTGATTCCCAGAGTATATCGACAAGTGTTCCTGTTCCAGAGAACGTTGTACTTTCTACTCCTGTTCCTAAACAGTTCCCTGAAGAACCTATCAAAGATCATTTCCCAGTGACTGTCCCTGTTGCTAAACCCAGTTCTAACTATTATTTAACAAGCAAAAAACAAAGTGGAAAGTGTGCAAGGATCCAAACCAAAAAAAGCACACTCGAAAGGTCCAAATGACAATCCAAACCACGATTTATTGAAAACAAAACAACATATAAATAAATGCAAAACTTTTAACGCTTAACTTGATCACCGTGTTTTCATCTTACTAAGAAACTTCTTCAGAACAGAGCGTACTAAGAACATCCCCATATTTATATACTACAAAATACTCATAATTAAATAATAAACCAATCACATTAAATGCAGTAATGAGGCCATGTCCACAGTACAAAAAACACATAAAAAAAATCATTAAAATCCAATAAATACATTAATATTAATTGCTCCATGTTATGAACACTACAAAAATTTTACAAAAATATAAATATAAAGTTTAATTCCTAAAACTGATATTGTTAAAAATAATAAAATATATATGTATGTATGTATGGAACCAAATCCATTTACTACATAATACTACCTTCTAGTGGCCATTATAATATATTGTCACAATTTTGCTGCCCTTAATTTAAATACTGGTGCCAGGGAGACCATATGATTTAAATCGGGAGCTTTGTTTGCCTCTAAAACAATATACTCAAGCCTGATCTCCCAAGTTCCACCTCTAATATCCAAATCTACAATTTCTACAATAAAAAAATAAAACTCAGCCCCCATACAAATCAAAGTATGTTTAAATAAGGAATTAGTTGGTACCTTTTTCCTAATGTCATACCTATGTTTATACAGCCTTAGCCTTAATTTTCTCTGTGTTTTTCCCAAGTGGAATGCTGATATTTATTACACATAGCTATGTAGACTAATCCCACTGAATTACAGTTACCGTATCCTTTACTATTAATATATCTATCTCTAGCTTCAATATAAGCTGTTTCCTTCTTTAATGTAACAACATTGCGGACAAACTCCACATTTAAAAGTGTCCCTTTTCTTATTATTACCTTCCTTATTCATGACATGTTTACTTTCTAAAACATTCTTTATATTGGGACCATTTTGATATGTCCATCTTAAAGGTTGCTCAAACAGAATATTCAAATCTGAAATGCTGGAAAATTTAGCCCATTCCTTTTCAATAGTTTTCCTCACAATACCAGAATCCCCATCATAAGTAGCTACCAATGCTCCTTCATATATATTGTTTATCTCATCCCTATTATTATTAACCTGGTCCATGTCATGTGCCCCAGTGCCCAATATGGGTGCAAATTTAGTGGATCTAAATTGTGTCACTTCATTGTAAACTGATTTTAATAAATCCTCAGGATACCCCCTTAATCTAAACATATTCATTAAATTCTCATTCATATCTATAGTCATCATCATCTGAAATCATCCTACTCATACGGATGAACTGGCCTTTTACCTGGCTTGAGTATAGAGAGCTGTTATGGCAAATTGTCTTATTAGGTAAACAAAGCTCCTGGTTTAAATGATATCGTCTCCCTGGCACCAGTACTTAAAATAAGGGCAGCAAAATTGTGACAATATATTACAATGGCCACTAGATGGTAGTATTATGTAGTAAATGTATTTGGTTCCATACATACATATATATTTTACTATTTTTAACAATATCAGTTTTAGGAGTTAAGCTTTATTTATTTATTTTATTTATTTATTTAATATTTGTTGACTGGGAATGTCCGACTAGGTTCCACAGAGCCTGTTTTCAGCAGAGGCCCGGGAAGAAATGCTCCAGATGCATGTCTTTGGAATGTGGGAGGAAACCGGAGTACCCAGAGGAAACCCACGCGAACACAGGGAGAACATGCAAACTCCACACAGAAGGCACCCCAGCCGAGAATCGAACCGGAGAACCTTTTGCTGTGAGGCGACAACATTAACCGCTACACCACTGTGCCGCCCAAGTTTATATTTATATTTTTGTAATATTTTTGCAGTGTTCATAACATGGAACAATTAATCTGCATTGGTGCAGCGGTAGGGTTGTTGCCTCACAGCAAGAGGTTCTCCCGTTCGATTCACAGCTAGTGTGTGGGGAGTGCCTTCTGTGTGGAGTCTGCATATCCTTCCCATGGGTCAAGTGGCATTCCGAAAGACATGCGTGAATGGGCGTGCCTTCATTGAAGGTTGGGCATTGAGCTGGCAACTCAGCACTGTGAAAATCTACTGCCAATCATTAGTGGACCAGAGTTCCGCTGAGGCGACCCCCAACCGGGAAAAGCCGAAAGACAACAACATAACATGGAACAATTAATATTAATGTATTTATTGGATTTTAATGATTTTTTATGTGTTTTTTGTACTGTGGACATGGCCTCATTACTGCATTTAATGTGATTCATTTATTATTTAATTAGGACTATTTTGTAGTATATAAATACGGGGATGTTCTTAGTACGCTCTATTCTGAAGAAGTTTCTTAGTAAGACAAAAATGCAGTGATCAAGTTAAGCATTAAAAGTTTTACATTTATTTATAAGTTGTTTTGTTTCAATAAATCATGTTTTGGACTGCCATTTGGACCCTCCAAGTATTATGTAACAAGGTCAGGCCATATATCAAGACCTAACCCTAAATAAGCAGCCACCTGGACTTGAGGATTGTTTAAATGCTTGTATAACGTGCATGAATATTCAATTGTTGTTTTTCATTGCATGCCGAATAAACAAAGAGGGAGGATGTAGATCAGAATGTGAATGATGACCCTTATCAGCCACTGTAGCTCAAGGGCATGTGCATATTAGTACTATGTAGTCAGCCAGAGTGAAAGCATGTAAGTTTGTAAATGCACAAATGAGACTGTTTGTAGTAGTAGTCAGTTTGTTTAAGTAAATGGTCCAGTTACAGATTCTGATGTGTTTGTGTATAATAATGCAGCTTAAACGAACACCCAGCCTCATTGTCTCATTTGAATATACGAGAGAAGTGACACTATCCACTGCTTCACTCCCTCATCAAAAACTTACTTAGTCAACTCACTTCCTCTATGATTAAATTAAATCTTGCCTCCTCTTTGAAATAAAACCCGCTTATTAAACATTTTAGACTAACCCAACAAAAATTGCAGGAACTGAAATAAAATACAGAAACCTCAACAAAAAAAAAAATAAAATAAGGGCACCATTTTAAATCAAAAGTGACTTCAGTGGTTGGAGTTAAGGCATTGTTTAACCTTTTCACAGCTCCTGACAACACACAGACTCGTATATGACCTAGAAAAATGCCCAAGTCTAAGTGATATTTTCCAATACTATAGATCCAGAAGATCACTGCGCTTCTCCAACAAGGTGCTGCTAATTGTAACTAAATCAAACAATAGTGCTAGAGTGCCCCTATATTTCTTCTCTGTGTCTAAAATCTGTAATCTCATAGCTTTCTCTGTCTTAGAAAACAGGTAGTATTTCAAACTACTCTTAAACGATTACCTAAAATATACTTGGATATTCTCTTGCGCATCTCCTGGGATAACCAAAATGCTGCCTTTCAACCTCATTTCCTGGGCCTCTCTACTCCCTCCTGGTGTAACCCCAAACTGGGCTACCTTCTCTTTATACTTCCAAATTACTCCATATGTTTATTGTCATCCTCGCATTTTGCAATTTTTTTTCTGCATAAAGCTATGTGAAAAGCTTGCATTATATATCAGTAATAAATCTGTTTTCATTTTCTTGTTCTTGTCCTGAGATGTACCAATGTATGACATCTCTACCAAATTGTATCTAAATTAAATTGACCTAAAATGTATTAATTATTGTTTTACTGTTTAATCTTTTCATTTTGGAGCTTTTCTCCCCGTGCTGCCTCTGAAATAGGCAGCTTGCCTACCCAGTCAGACCATCCCAGTAAACGCATACAATAAATATATATTTTAATATTTAATCTCATACCATCTTTTAATATGAGCAAAACATACTTTAACACACAGACTTATTTTTATCTACTTCACCTTGAAACTAGAGACAGCAAGGTTAACAGCATCCCATCAAAAAAAACCTTTAGTAAGTAAAAAATGCCTTCAGTGTAATGTAATCTAACCTAATACAGTCAAAACCAGCTCACAGGACTCAAAATATGAAATCAGAACCAGTTAACCCTCCAGATATAAATAGCTTATGGAAAAAGCGATGTCCCTCCTATGATCTTGCCTATCTCTTCACATGTATATCCCTCCTTTTTTACCCATCTCATACTTTAGAGTCTTCTAAATCCTAACATGTTGTTCCCTCTTAACAAGTAACCTCTGTATTACTTGATCTAATGTTATATTATAATAATCATCTGCAATTGCTTGTATTTCACCATCACTGCTAATCTCCTCCCATGCTTCAAAGACTTTATGAAAACACTCTCTACTTTCCCTAATTGGGCTAAATAAACATTTTGTTTTCTGCTAGTTACCTCTAATCTTGCCCTTCCAGTTTAGTTACTCTTCTTTAATCCTTCCTAAATCCCTTCAAAATAGGTAGCCTTACCTCTTTTCCCCTCCAGATTTATATTTGCCCTTTGAGAATACCCCTGAAGCCTGTTCTGGTACATCTTTAATATGTTTAAAATCAACCGACTGTTCACAAATAAGTCAGCAAGCCATTTTATCTCTAGGATAATGAGACTTTTCAGAACGAATTAACACTACTAAAAGCTCACTTAAATACTCAACGCACCAATTGATCAACATCACATGACTAATATGATCAATGATTTAACCCATTCCTCTTCAAATATGGTACAAAATCTTCCCGACTATTAAGTTCAGGTGGGTAGCATGCATTTAATTTGACTTGCCACAAGTATTCAAGCCAACTTAGCTCATCTTCTGCATTGAACATAACATTTTTTTTTTATTTTTATTTAACATTTGTTAACTGGGAAAGTCCAACTTTGAACTAATCCAATTTTCAGCAGAGGTCTGTGGAGAAATGCTTCAGATGCATTTCTTTATAATGCGGGGGGAAACTGGAGCACCCAGAGGAAACTCACACGAATGCAGGCAGGACATGCAGACTCTGCACAGAAGGCACCCCAGCTGAGAATCGAATTGGAGAACTTCTTGCTATGAGGCAACAACATGACTGCTGTACCACTGCACCGTCCAAAAAAATAGGCTAATAAAGTCAAACATCATGGCCCTTAACTTCATCTGATACTAAAAATTTGAAGTCCACAGCACAATTGCTTATTTTATAATGCTTTCCCAGAGCATTATTTGCATCTCCCATGTCTATTGCTCGCTTCTGTTCATACATTCTCTTATTTAATTCTCTAATTGTATGTGCAATATAAATTGAATTACATGATCTGCATATTACCTGCTTACTGAATTATTTGTGAATAAAGTCTGGTTGATTTCAAGCCGATTTTCATTTATTTTATTATTCATTTCGGTTTTTACTGTTTATTTCTGTTTGTGGAACATCTTTAATATGTAACTAAATTGACTGGAGCAGTACTACTCCCCACTTCTTCAACAAGCCCTTTATATATTTAATGGGATTAAAACATCACCCTGTATTCAAAATTACCCCAATTACTGCTCCCCCATATGACCACACCTACCCTCCATGATAGCTTGAGTCTTCTTCCCCAAACTAGAACACAGGCAATACTTTTGAAGGCTCCCCCACCCTGATACCACACCAGTGTGGAGCTATTTGTGTCACACTTAATATTGTTTTTTCCAATTTCCTTGAGTTAAACTTGGAGCAGGCTTTCTGTTTCTGGTCACTTTATTCCAAGACTAGTGTTTAGTTACAAGATGTTAAATGCTCAAAGAAAAGCGTATTGTCTAGCATATCTATGAATATCTGTATCTTACGTGCTGTTTTTACTTTTTGCCTTTGTAGTTACCACACCTCCAGTGGCCACAACTTTATTCCTCCTGCACCAACAATAAGAAGAAATAGCAATGATATATGTGCATTCATGAAGACGGCCGGCACAGCTTGTGGAAGTGTTGGTGTCCTGACTTATCAGTTTGATAATCACACTATCGCCATTATGTTTTCAAATCCCTTTGACTACAAAATGTATAGTATTTGGCATGGATTGGCGATCTTTGATGGAGTAAAGGTGGCAGATAATGAACTTTTCAATCACATGTACAATGATGAAGCCCACAACATGAAAAGGCAGAAGGTCGACCAGTGTGGTGGCTGTTTGGAACTTAATTGCAACGGCATATATGTTAAGGCAACCATGTCTTCCGCAGCTAAAGCTATAATGAAAGTAGAAGTCTGGGATGTGTCTGCCTAAAATGCAAGACATTTAACCAACAACCATTTATACAATGAAATTTTGCTTTATTTTGGTAGCTTACTTTTTACATATTATTTAGCCATGTTCATTGTAATAGCATTTGAAAATCAAAATATATACATTTTATTGAACTACAAGTTACAATAATTTTAATTCATATCAATATTTTATGCAGTACACCTACAGTTTTTCTTCACAATGTAGTTGCTTTGGAATTATTGGTTTAATGAGAAAAGGACTGCTGATTTACCAATTTAACATCTAATATAAAGTATATGATATACATGGTTAGTAATCATTTTCTAAAATTGTTTACTTTAAAAGTATTTGATGATGTGAGTAGTGCATTATATATTCAAATGTTTAAATCATATGGTACAGAAAAAAATAAAGTATCTAAATCTGTAATTTTTTTCACAGTTTATATTTTCAAATTGGTAATATGTGACTTAACAGATGTTCCAAAGTGAGTAATGTGTGTATAATGATTCCTAATCAGGCTATATAATATTTAAGGATAATTATGATTTTTGTAAAAGTAAAAAAGAGTATCACCTATTCAGATGACCAGCCCATTTACAGATTCCCGGGTCAGTGCTGATATTTTGAAGATGTTCCCTTTAACTGATGTACAGCTCTTCATTAAGAAAGTAGCATTGCACAGCACATGAAGCAATAATTATAAATGTATTTGTAGCTGATACCAGTACAGAACAGGCATCACAATTCAGCTGAGGTATGTTAATTAATAGTACTACAACCCAGCAAGTGCACAGAGCTGTACAGTTCTGATGATAAGGATGGCACAGCTACCTTTCTCTGGCACATCCTGACCTAAGGTCTTGCAATATAAAAAAATCTGGCTGCAACAATGCTTAGAATATCACATCTTTGTTTAATATGGCAATATGTTGTTCAGTGAGTTGTCATAACATGCCATGGCATACAATATCTATCAATACAGCATCTGGATTATATTTAAGCACTAATTACCAAATTGTACATTGTTGTAATAAGTTGCCCCAAGTTCTGTATGCTACTTTTTATACTTAGCAATCTTTTTTAGACTAAACAGAATTATCCAGGCTAGAATATTGTTTTATTAATACCACAAATTGCTGATCAAGAAAGTAACACTGAAATACTGATATACTAATCAGATGAGTTGGTTTACTTTGTATACTGTTTATATTTGTAATGGACATAATTAACCCATCAAGAACACTGATGCAATAATAAGGTAACCTTTTGGTTCAAAGAGCATAGATGGCCTCCGACAGTTCTGATACCTTCTGAATCAGCTCCAAATGGCTAGTTATCTCGTACCGGTTGTCAGGGATAAAAGTACAGCACTCCTCGTGGATTAAAGCACAAGTACCTACTTTAGTTGCAAGTACGAAGTCAAGAGCCATACGGTTTTGTAGGACCACAGCTCTCAGGACTGTCAGCTCATCAGTTACAAGTTCTAGTGCTGAAAAGGTTGCATTGCTCAGGGTTTCAAGGAGTTTTGACAGTTTTCCAGGCTCCCAAATTGATTTTATAGCCCCATAAGAGGGTATCATGCCAGCCCAAGAAATTACATCGTCCCCGTGGTCCATATATGCTAACCCTTTAGTGACATGGGCAAGATCATGGTGATAGAACCAGGATGCATCTGCCTTACCCGCAGGATTATGAGGAGCCTTTACTCCTCGAATATTTTGGATTTTTCCTCGGGGAAATGTATATACATGTCATATGGCCAGGACAAAGTAACCCAGGAAACAGTTGCCAGACCAATTTTTAGGTAGCCATTTGTATGCTCTTTTCCAGCAGATAAAGTAGCAGCCATCATTCAATATTACCTTTGGGATGTTTTCAGAAGTTTTATTGTGGATAACAGTGTGGAAAAATACATTGAAACCCAGGTTGTCTTGCATTTGAGTGTATTTAGAGAGATTATGTCTCTGCATATCATTTTCAAAGATCCATTCTTGCAGATGAAGTAGTTTGTGCATGCTATTTGGTCTCTTTGATATTGCTTTCTTTCTGGCCCTACCCTGTGGGCACAGTCTTCAATCAGAAAAAGACACTTCTTTGACCCTTGATTGATTTGTATGGAAGATGGAAGGATGGCATGGCAGACTCTTATGACAGAAGTATCACAACTGCTGCACCCCACCTTTTTGGATCCATTCTGCTTGAGACACAAAATGCCATGCTGGTGAAAGGCCAATGAAAGTAACACAGTCTTGTTAGGATGTGACAACAATCCCCAAGTGAGATTGGTTAAAATAGACTGATACATAGAAGTGTTGAGGGGGAAGCTGGTAAATAGAATGCCATCATGAGCAATGGGAATCACGGTGCAAACCCAACAATTACTGATATTAAAAGAGGAGGCATACATTAACTTAAAGGCATGATACGTGTTAAAGTTCGGGTACCAACTAGATGTTCGTTGGTGAAGATGAAGGTGTGGGGTGGTCACAAGACCGGTGAAGGTAGCTGAAAAAAAGAATGGCCACAACAACAAAATTAGGAGTACAAGAAGTGTGCTGCAAATACACATACATTGTTTCTGAGGGAATGCTGCTGCCCACAAGGAAGGTTGATATTGCAGTTGTACAGCCATGCCAAAGGGATGAAGTGTCCTGAGTGAAGAATCAGTTGAGTATGTCAGGAGATCCATGGTAGCTTGAGAAGCTGTGGTCATGGCTGGAGAGGTAAAATAAAGTTCACGACCTTAGTAGGGTGGTTTAATGTGGCTCCGGATGCGACATGCAACAGGTTCTGGAATGTCATGAGGTGAAGAGAAGGAAAGTGGTTGTTGATCTTCCTAAGGCATGATTTTCTTGACTTGTGAAATGTGTTTCCAGGTAGATGATCCTTGTAGTCGAAGAGGAGGTGGTGAGCAAAACCAGGTAAGGCCCCTTCCAGTGCAGCTTCAAGGCTGTTTTCCAACTGAAGACTTAACATACACCCAGTCGCTTTGTTGAAAGTGATTTTCCAGGTCAGGTTCAGGTAGAGTTTGAGCTTGTATGACCTCAAAAACAGAAACAAGAGATTTGCAGCAGGACAATAAATTAGCATGATGTAACTGATAGTCAGAAAAAGGAAGTGGTGGGGTGAGGGGCATATGGATGGGTCGACTCATAATAATTTCATGTGGAGAAAGATCCTGGGAATGATGAGTTTGGCCCCGCATGGAGAATAATACTAAAGTTAGTGCTTGTACCCAGGTAAGGCCTGTTTCTGCAATAAGCTTAGATAATCATACCTTGATAGTCTGATTTGCCCTTTCAATAACGCCAGAGACTTGAGGTCTATAAGGGCAATGAAATTTCAGTACAATACCTAGCATTTTGCAAATTGCTTGTGTCAGTTGTGAGGTGAAGTGCATGCCTCTGTCAGAATAAATATAGCACAGTACCCCAAAATGGGGGATAAACTCAGTGCACAGCTTCTTGGCAACAGAAATAGCATCATTTTTGGCACATGGATAGGCCTCAACCCAGTCAGAGAAAACATCAATTATAATAAGAACATATTTGAAACTTGCAGAAGGAGGTAGTTCAATAAACTCCCATTGGAGTGCACAAAAGGGACCTGAAGGTTTTGGCAGGGGCTGGGATGGGACCTGGGTGCCTTTTGAAATGTTAAACTGTAAACATATTGAGCAGCTTGTCACAAAATGGCATACAGATTCTGAAATACCAGGTGCATACCAGTCACATTGGATCAGCTTAATTAGAGAGTTCTGGCCCAAATGAACAGGAAGATGATAGGCAAGGATCAATTGGTGCAAAAAGGCTTTTGGTGCTACAGGGCACCCATCTGGATATTTCCAGATGGAGTCTTCACCACATTAACAATTTGCATGTATCCACTGAGTCACCTCGGAATCTGATGCATTGTTCTGTAAATTCAATAAACACTGATTTGAAAAAGTAGTCATCTGCAACGCTTGTTGAAATACACACATCTGCATTGGTTATCCCCGAACAGAGATGGAAAAAGCAGCTTGTTTTGCAGCCCAGTCTGCCATAGCATTTCCCTTACTTTCAAAAGAGTCATCAGGCTGGTGAGCTGCAATTTTAATAACAGCAACTTTTTCTAGTAACAAAAGATGGTGTAACAACATGTTGACATAAAATGCATTTTTGATAATAGTACCACTGGATGTAAGGAATCCCCTTTCTTTCCATAAGGTGCCAAAGTCATGTACTACACCATGCACATAGCAGGAGTCAGTATATATTGACTGTTTTATCCTTGGCCAATTGACAGGCAGTAGAGAGTGCTACTAATTTGGCTACTTGAGCTGATGAACCAGGTGGTAAAGTCCCAGTTGACAATGAAGAGTTTTGTGAGCAGATGGCCCAAAAAGCTGACAGCTGTCCATTTTGTTTGGAGAGACAAGATCTATCAACAAAAAGTACCAGATCTGGATTTTGCAAAGGGACGTCTTGGCGATCTAACCAAGGAGGAAGGGAAGAGTTAACTGCAATAACACAGTCATGGGGTTCACCCTCATCCAAAGTGGGGATTAATGATGCAGGATTAAGTGCAGGGCATCTGGCAATTTGGAGGGCAGGGTTATCAAGTAAAATCAATTCATACTTTGTCAGTCGAGAGGGAGATAAATATTGTGTTTTCATCTTTTAAGAGTGAAACATGAACTACATGAGGGACAGCTAAAAAGGTGTTGTGTCCTAAAGTAATGGAAGCAGCAAGGTGCACCAAGACTGCTACAGCTGCGACTGCCTTTAGGCATGTGGGTAATCCGGAAGCTACTACATCCAATTGGGTGCTAAAATATGCTATTGGTCGGTACCCTCTGGTACGTTGTTAGGCTAAAAGACCCAGTGCTACCTTATTTCATTCACTACAGAAAAGAATAATCGGTTTTGAGTAGTCTGGTAGGCCTAGGGCAGGCGGGTTGGATAATTGCACCTTGAGCTGTATAAAGGCATTCTCATATTCCCCTGGCCGTGTAAGAGGCTCAGGAGTATCCTTCCTTCATAACACTAGTAAGTGTTGAGTAATCTCTGAGAAATTAGGGACCCATTGGTGGAAGTAGCCAGCCAGTCCAAGAAACCCTCAGAGTTGGCATTGGGTAGTAGGACAGGGTGCATTTTGGATGGCAGTTATGTGGGAGAGCAGAACTCTCAAAGCGCCATGCGAGATTAAATGACCCAAATATTTGACTTTGGGTTGAAAAAACTGCAGTTTGGATCTGTTCACTTTAAAACTCAGAAGAGCCAAATACTGCAAAATGGCAAGGGTGTGCCTTTGACATGCTTGTGAAGTAGGAGAGGCAATGAGAATGTCATTGACATACTGCACTAGCACTGCTTCGGCAGGAAGAACAAGGGCATCTAACTGTCGCTTTATTTCTATGGAAAAAAGAGTAGGTGATTCCACATACCCCTGGGGAAGTCTAGTCCATGTATATTGCTGCCCCTGGTACGTGAACGCAAAAAGATATTGACTATCTAAATGAATTGGAATAGAGACAGAAGAAATGTCTATCACAGAGAAGGTGGTGGCAGAAGAAGGGATGCAGCTCAAGACAGTGGTAGGATTAGGCACTATAGGGGAAAGCAGGTAGAACAGCCCTGTTAACAGATCTGAGGTCTTGAACAAACCGATAAGTCTCTCTGCCTGGTTTCTTAACTGGTAGAATAGGTGTATTGCATGGGCTAATGGTAGTAACCATGATGCCCTGTTGCAATATAGACTGGATTACTGGAGCGATTTCTGCTTCCGCCTGGGCGGAAAGGGAGTACTGAGGTACCTTGGGCAAAGCTGCACCAGGCCTCAAGGTGATTTTGACTGGATCCACATAATGCAAGAGGCCAACATCATTGTCATGGGCGGTCCATAGTGATGCAGGAAGAGCGTCTAGTGAAGGGTGGGAAGGAGCAGATTGTGCTTGACACTGGGTGCGCACCACTTGCAAATAGTTTGAATCAGCCGAGGTACACGTTCCTAACAAAAGATGGTTTTGCTCTTCCGGTGGGATTTCCAGAAGGATTCTCTCTTCAGTACAATAAATTGTGCAACCTAGTTTGCATAGCAGATCATGGCCAAGTAGGTTCAATGGTGCTGACATGCCAACTAAAAAGGTATGATGTTCTGTTAAAGAGTCCAGACTCACTGGTACCTGGGTAACTTATGGGGACTCCCACACCTTTAGTGTTGCTGCCAGAGAAAGGAAGATATTGAGCAGCTTTCAATGTAAGCATTGATCTGGTGGGGGTCTATATTAGAACATTAAAGTTTCAAAACTTCGAATGTTCTAATATCGAACCTATTCAGTGAAAGCTGAAAACATCGAACATACAGAACAGTGAATTTTTTCCTAGGGGAAAAAAATTGCTGTTCCAAAACACATACACACAACACAAGCACACCAAACAAACAGCAATCCACACACATACACCTAAAATCTTACACCTAACCCTACACTAAACTATACACACACTACTAGCTATCCACTTACCTTTACCCAAACCCTAACCCTAAGGTCCGTCACTATCGCACACTCACCTGCGCCCTAACCCTCATGTCCACACAATTGCACACATACCTAACCCACACCCTAATCCTAACTACCCAAACCCGCACTTAATCGCACACTTACCTGAACCCGACCCGTAACTTTCCACCACAGCACTGAAAATACCGAAGCTACAGAAACGGACAACCGAATTCTTTCCCTAGGAAAAAAATTTGGTTTTCTGTTGCTTCGATATTTTCAGCTTTCGCTGAATAGGGCTTGATATTAGAACATGCAAAGTTTTGAAACTTCAATGTTCTAATATAGATCCGATCTGGTGGCCCCCGTACCTACCAGGAAAGGAATAGGATTACTTTTCACAGTTGACGTCACAAATGGAACCGGCTGGTCAATTGAAACAAGTGGGAAAAGTTGCTACATCTGTTCAGGGGAGCCCTATAGTGACTGTTGGGCATCAGGTCAGATGAGAGGGGCCCAGGAGGATTCCCAATGCTGATTCTGACCTTACTGAGACTGTTCCCCCTGCCTAAAGGGGTTGCCTTATGAAAATTCTTGAGAGGTGGGTGGCAGTTGAGGCGCTAGGTAAGTAGAACTGTCCTTCCAATGACCAACCTGTCCACAGTTGAAACATAGGTTATTATTTCCACCACCATCCCCCATTTGCCTCCAACATTGTTGTCAGAAACCATTACTTGCAGAGGGTTGCTGAGAGGGGCCTTGCGCTCAAAATCCTTGTCCATTAGTGCCACGTCTTCCTGACCGATTTCTCCCTCTTCGGCCCCGCTGCCCAAAGGAAGACAACATTGTAATTGGGCCTGGAGAATTTAATTTTGTATTTCCTTCTTTCCCTTTACCATAAGGTCAGACAGATACTGCACCTGGGTAACTAATCCATGCAAGTCTGGGCTGGACCAGTTCAAACGCACCTTCTTCAATTGGTCTCGAACCTGGGGTAGAAGACATCTACAAAAGTAACAGACAGCTTACTGGCTGCAGGACCTTCTGTCAGCTCAGGATACCCTGAGTAGGCTTCGAAAGCGTTAGTAAGACAAGACAGATAGGAATCCACTGGTTCATCTTTCCATTGTTGGATGGCCTTAATCTTCAACTAGTTTGGAAGAGGGGGACAGATAACCGTATACGGCTTCTGACCAACTCAAAGCCATCATTTCCCATCGTTCCATGCTGTGGAACGGGACTTGAAACATTTGCATGGTCCCATATTCATTTTAAAAGGTCAGATGGAGCAGCATATTGCAATACTGCCCTTACTTCTTCAATAGTAGAGTTCTGAAGACTGACATGACTAGCCAAAATCCATTGGAATTTTGCTGGGTTAGACCATATGGGCAGAACAGACTTGACAATTGCTTGAAAATCTACTGCTGACCACACCATGGTGACGGTTATGCTAGAAGGAGCAGTCTCATCTCTACCATGCGCAGGGTTTGTGACTCCTTGTAAGGCGAAATATCCTTTTTCATCATCCTCCTCAGATGAAGATGAGGAGGAAGTGTCCTATTCAGAATCGGGATTGAATTTATCTGGTCTTAAATATCCTTTTCTGGTATCAATGAGAATTTGGAAATGCCCTAGCAGTTTCTACATGAATTTTCTGCCCTGCTTATTCTTGTCCTTAAAAAATTTGAAAAACATTAGCTTTGGATCCCTAGATCTAGTGTGTACCACTGGGCCAGTATAAGGTGTTGATTCATCTCTGAGCCAGAGTCTGGGGTCGAGCTGGTTTGTGCTTTGACCAGCAGTGCCATCAGAGGTAGACGTAACTTGAGAATCACTTACTTTAGGTGCTAGCTGATCCACACCTTGCAGCAACTGTGGTTGTTGAACAGTATCATTGGTGGGATGACGGACAGGTTGGATTATGGCAGGTTGTTGCACCTGTTGCTGAGCTGGTGGCTCAAGCACCTGTGCCTGGCCCGCTATTTCATAAGCAGGTGGCACAGAGGACTCGGTTGAGCCTACATTTAACTGATTTAAGCCCACTAAGGGGTAGAGTCCTTTGTATAGCGGGGTCTCTAAAGGTTTTCCTCCTACTATTCCCATCTTATATGCTGTATGATTCAATGCCTTCAATTGTCCTCTTAATATGTCTTGATTAAATTTTAAGCTTCTTACTATGGAGTTCTTTTCCTTAACTTTTGATTCCACTTGCCAGTCGTTGAAAGTCACCCAACATCCTGGTGGTACCTTTTTCCCTTTTTCTGTTAGTTTCTTTTGTAAATTAGCTAGAATATCCTTTTCAAAAGTGCCATTAGCTGGGAAGCATAATTTCCCATTATTCTTGGTGAGGGTAGCCCAATGATTCAGATACAAACTTTGTAAAACATTTAGCTGGCAGGAGTTCCTCTTTCTGGCTGTAATTATTTACCCGCACTCGCTCCCATGTTAAAAGAAAAAGCTCTCTCTCTCTCTTTTTTTTTTTTTTGACACTGAACTATAGTCAGTAACCCACACTCACATGTATGTTGCCAGAAGATTAGCATTGAACCTTTACTCATTCAGTAACAAATCATGCCACCTACCTTTTGAAAGTTCCATGAAATAGAGCAAAAGAAAAACTTATAATGTAAATCAGGCACTTGCAAATGGCTGAGGTCCTGAAAGACAGAAAACCACCTAGGGGCTCACTGAGCTTATCCCCGGATTTCTGATCCAAGTTGTGGCGCCAACTGCGCATGTGTTTGCGCATTTTTCACATTGTGCAGCATCGCGGGGCTATGGTTAAACTATCCCAGGTGCCAGAAAGTCTGCTCTTCAAATTTTCCCTTAGAACTAGCTGGTTTCTCAGGAGTAGCACTAAAATCTGAACTCCTGTGACTAGCACTTGCTCTAGAATATGCTGGAAAGCACTAGGAAGCCTTAAACTGATACAAGCACTCAACTCTTGTTAATAAGGAGAAATTAATCATAGGCACTAAACAGCCTATAATTGCAAATTACCTTGCAAAGGTAAGGGAAAACAGCTCTTGTACTTTACAAAAAAGCACCTAAACTTGCAAGTCTGAGGGTCAGCTTCTGGTGATTTCTCCTGTCCACCTGGTGAATCTGGGCATAGTGGGGCAATGCAGCAACTGCCTCTTGTACACAGACAACCCTCTCCTCCTACCACACAACACTACAACCTGTGAGAGATGCACTTGCATAGCCAAATTGGAAGCAAAGCTCTCTCCAGCCAAGATTCTGCTAGACAGTCAAGAGGTGAAGGT
This sequence comes from Protopterus annectens, assembly GCF_019279795.1. Lineage (NCBI taxonomy): Eukaryota > Metazoa > Chordata > Ceratodontiformes > Protopteridae > Protopterus > Protopterus annectens. The sequence goes on along the minus strand of NC_056730.1, from coordinate 690,215,036 downwards.
GAACACCTACACTACACCTCAAGCAACACATAGCCTTCAAAACCCACACCATCAACACCCACACATAGCAACACTAAACCCACATATGCAGAGGCCCTTAACATTAACCTGCCCCAGCAACAAGGACCTCCAAAGCTGAAATGCAAACAAACACCAATCACAACCAAAGTGACACATAGCTCACAACACCAGTGTGCCACCCAACAACAGCCCCTAAGGCAAGACAATGTACCCAACACTTTAGTCATAGGTGACTCTATAGTCAAGCACACTGATGTCCCACTCACCAGGCTGAACAAGGAGAAAATTACAGTCAGCTGCCTGTTGGGTGCCACGATCCGCCACATAATGCATGCACTTAAGTCACTCTACAACAAGTACAAATACAACTCTGTCATTGTCCATGTTGGAGTGAATGACATGAGATGTACCTCCCTGAACTACATGAAAAGAAACATGGAAGAGCTCTCGGATCATGTGGCCCGGCAGGTATGACTCTAACCATGAGTAGCATCCTGCCTTCGCCCAGAATTATACCACAGTATAAGGACAAAATGATTGACTTCAACAATTGGCTAAGCTTCTGGTGTCATTCAAAGGGGATCCAGTATCTGTCTGCCTGGGACGACATGATCGACAAACCACAAAGCTTTGCCAGAGATGGTCTGCAATTGTCACCCCTGGGATTCAGGTTACTGGCTAAAGCTCCTGCCACCCCTATAGTGCCTTTTTTAGGCAAGGTTCAAAGGACAAAACCACCACCGTGACAGATACAAGCATGCAAAATCTGAAGGTAATGCTACTCAATGATAGAAGTCTAAACCTCAAAATGCACTCTCTCGAGGCACTGTTAAAATTGGAGAACATCAATATCTGTGCAGTAACTGAGACCTGGGTCAAGGCTCCAGAGAACAACCCTGCAACACCAGGCTACAACTCTTACCACACATTACAGCCACCAAACCAAGACCGAAACACTAAAGGTGGAGGAGTGTCCATATTCACCAAGGATATTTACACCTCCAGGCTACTTGCCCAACACAATGCATCTGAAATTCTCCAGGTGCAACTAAAACTAGTTAAGACTGCAAACCAAATTGTAGCTTGCTACAGATCCCACACCATGCTGCAAGATTCTCAGTACACATTTCTAAACATACTGAAAAATATTAAGATACAACCAAACACCCAAATACTGGGTGATTTCAACTACCCTGCCATTAACTGGGAAAACTACTCAGGTACCAACATCTTTTCCCAACGGTTCTTGGAATTCATAAATTCAAATACCCTGGATCATTGGGCTCCAATATCCAAGATCTGGTCATTACCAACATGGGAAATAGATGCTCCACACCAGTGGTCACCCCCTCATTGGTCAGGTCTGACCATAAGCAAATCACCCTTGACATCCACATCCCACCCCCAACCACCAGTAAGGAAACCTCCGTAAAAAACTTCTCTAAAGCCAACTTCATGCTACTTGAGTCAGAAGTGACAAATTTCATGACACCCATGCAGATGGGAGCTGAAAGTTCGACTGCTGAATCCTACACTAAGGCACTGTACGAGCACATCCACTTGTGCATGAATCGTGCCATTCCAAATAGAACTAAGATGCTCTCCTCCAAAAAAAGAAAGCCAATCTGGTAGTCACCTGTCATAAATAAACTACACAACAGAAGGAAGAAACTGTTGCAGAAAAGAGGAAAATCCCAGGATGCAAAAAACTCCCTTACCAGCCTCAGTAAGAAGCTAAGATCCCTCATAAAATCCTCCAAAGCTAGTTACAAAAATAAAATTGCCAAAGATTCCAAAGACAACCACAAGGCATTCTATAGTTATGTCAAGAATCTAAATGGCAATGTTCAGATCTGCTCTGAGCTACAACAGAATGGCATTAAATATACTAATCCCAAGGATATTGCCAATATCCTGGAAGATCGATTTTGTGCTAACTTCAGCCCCTAAAGAGCCCATCTCAATACAAAAGATTGCCAAATTCCAGTAATCACGGCCACACAGGTAGAAACTGCACTCTCCAAAGCTAAGAATACAGCATCCATGGGACCAGATGACATCCCGGGCTGTGTACTACATGAACTTCAAAATGAACTGGCACCTCACCTAAGTGTCACGTTTAATCATAGCCTCACCTCAGGTTTCGTGCCCACTGAGTGGTGCACAGCTACAGTTATCCCACTCCTCACGGGGGGATCCACCTTGGATCCTGGGAACTACTGTCCCATCAGACTGACGAGCCTGATCTGCAAGGGCATGGAACGCATTATCATGGAACTTGTAAACAAAGACATTGGCAACCTTCAGACACTGAACCCCACACAGCTTGGGTTTGTAAAAGGCTGATCTTGTCTCCTGAACCGGATTGACTTCTTTGAATCAGTTTCCAGAGCTGTGGATGAGGGTAAGGCGGTCCACACAGCCTATCTGGACATCGCCAGGGCCTTCAACACCATCCCTCACTCTGGAATCATAGAAAAACTACTAAGCTGGGCATAAACCCCTACATCACTCAATGGGTTGCCAACTGGCTTACTGACAGAACCCAGACTGTAAAAGTAATTGACTCCAAATCCAGCTCCAGACAAGTGACAATTAGAGGACGTCAGGGTTCAGTCCTGGGACCGCTCTTGATTGGCATCTACTTCTGTAAAGTACAGGCCAACAGTTAGGGACTCTGGCTAACAAAGTTTGCAGATGACTGCACACTGGGAGCCATTATTGAATCCCCAAATGATGTGGATATTCTACAAAAGGGCCTTACAGAAACAGATGCCTGGTGCCAGAGCCATGGGCTCAAGCTTAATGCCAAGAAATGTATAGTTATCCCCTTTGGGAAAAAACATGTACCCATGAATTACCACATAGGTGGCAGTACACTAAACACTGAAAGTGTGATGAGAGACTTAGGGACACAGGTGGACAATGGTCTCACCTTTTATAACCACATCGCCACAACAGTCAGGAAATCCTTCTATGTGGCACACCTCATCACTAAGGACTTTTCATCCAAAAAAAAGGAGGTCATTGTCCCACTGTACTCATCCCTCATTAGACCCATTATAGAGTACAATGCCCCATTTGGTATGTACCTCACAAGACATCTGCAACAGATGGAAAGGCCACAGAAATACCTCATTAAAGCATCACAGGCCTAAAGCAGATGCCTTATGCTTACTGTCTAAAAAAACTCCAGCTATACTCTCTGGCATATTGTCTACTCAGAGGCGATCTCTGCTTAACATACAAGGCCATTTCAAACCCTGAGCTGTTGGACATGCTCCACTTAAAGAAATCCCAATCCCTCAGAGCCACATGCTCCAGGGATCTAAACCTTGTCATCACAATGAACAAAACATGCTGAAGGGATAGGTTCCTGATCCAGAGACTCCTCATACTCTGGAATAGACTGCCCATACATATCAAGCAGACGCCTCCTTGGCCCTCTTCAAAATGAACCTTGACAACTGGCTGGAAGATAGGAAATTCACCCCAGGGATCACGTCAGTTGTCCTGCTAGACAGGGGTCCAGGGAAGTAAATATTGTGGGAGAAAATATCCAGGGAATTGTTATGGCTAGGCTTGTATAGGCCCTAGGACTGATAGCCTAGTCCCAACCTTTGAACCTATGACCCTATCATAGTACAGTTACTCAAATAATTAATCACAGCACCAGTTCTCTCTTTCATAGTAACTTTATTAACACATGTGTGGGAGACTCAAAGTCAGTATAGGGAATCTCCTCGAACAAAAGAAACGGAGCTTATATACGTTTAAATAATACTGATATTAAGTTGAATATGCACATCAACAGACAATGGAGGATTTACATATACCAGTCAGGTAGTTCTCTGTAAGCATTAAGATACACCCGAATACTTATTGCTAGGTAGAAAAAAAAAATCAGGCATAAGTCCATATAAGGACTTGTTTTCTTGACCACATAACTTTCTTGAACTCAGTGCTTACTTATTCCATGCAATCAATTATGTACTCTTAACCTTCAATGCACCTGCTTTTGACCTTTCAGATTTTACATACTAATATGCTATTTTCATAAATTATTTTACTTTTTATATACTATGTCATTTCTGATGAAAAAATGTTTACTAATATTGCTCCACTCTTTTCTTTCAGTAATAGTTAGAATTATATAGCTGTTTTATTTCAATTAACCTTGATACTGACATATAGTGAGTGCATATTTATTAACCAGGTAGATGGGATTTTCAGACTTGACTTCAGACAGGGGCAAGAAAAACATGCCCGGGGGTTCAATAAACTCCGTGAAGTCTACATGTATTTTACATGCTAGCGCAATGAGCAGCAGCGCTAATTGCATATGCATGCCATGTATCATGCTTACATGAATACAAGCAACGTTTCATGGCCATCAACAGTATCGCTGACCAAAAAACCATGTAGAACAGCACAAATGCAGAAAGCAGATAAATACAAATTGGTCTATGGGCAAACCTGCCTGGCGAGACTGCAAGGACAGCCACAATGACTACCAGGGTGAAAATATTGCAATAATAGCAGTAGTAACGTATTTAAGAAAAGTGTACTCAGTGCAATGTACACTACAACAATTATTTGCAGAATGAAATAATAGAAGGGGAGTGAATGCAAGAGCAAATAAAATGAACAAATACACTAAGCAGGGAAACTCTGCTGATGAAAATGGGCACAGACATGAACGATAGGAATGAAGAAAGAGGAAGATGGCATGTTAAATGTGGTAATGTGCAGTATTATACACATGAAAGGATATGTCAATGTATGTACACTTCCAAGACAAGTCAGTAGTATAACGTTAAGCACATGTATAGATAACACAGTACATACTGCTCTTTACACCTGTGCGAGTATCATGGGAGAGGACATTTAGCAAGGATATTATGTACAATAGAGGGTATGAGCATGTTGTGAAGATCTGCAAAATGACTTGTTGAATATGACTGAAATGTCAGCATACCTATGAACCAATCATGGGCACATAGCAACAGACTCATGGACAACTGTAGACAGAAGCAGGAATAATCAGAGACAGTTTTAAAATATGAACACCATTAATTTGTCACATTGACAGAATATGTGAGTTTAAGTTATTATACATGTTCTGCAGGAACAGACATGTGCAACAGTAATGACTGTCTGTATTCTATAAGGGGAATTAACCACCCCTTCCCCAAAAATGACCTATTTTTAGAGGGGTTGCCAGGGACAGTGTTAAACATGGAGTTAAAATGAGAGGCAATCCTGGCTAGTTGAGAGGTTTGCATGAAACATAAGCCACAAACCACACCTGCAAGAATAAAACCCATGCAATCAATGTTGTTACTGGATTTAGTGGATGCAACATAGAAATACATATCATACATGCATCTTGTAGAACACATTGAAGGGAAGTCTGCACTTTCAGATCCTATTGGGTATGAATCCCAAGGAATAGTTCTGCATGGCTGACAAGATATGTGGGAGCTCACTATGACAAATGAGATACACTTGACTAAAGCATCCCTGACTGACATAGGTATAGGCCACATGGATAACAACATTTATAAACACCACACTATTATGAGTGAATTCCCTACACACAGCTGTGTATTGCATGCATCTGCCACATATAATGGCAATTGATATTGTCTGAACTATTTGTAATTGATGTGTGAATTAAGAAGTGATCTGTTATCATGAAAAGTACAGCAATATGTGAGACTGATGACAATGCATCACCTATGGCCATGTGCACAGGAAGTACAGGGCTGCAAAGTCCAGTGTCAATGAGTGAGGAAGCTGTCACTATGATATTGTTCACATACCAAACAATGCATAGAACTCACTGTATAAGCACATCAAACCTCAAGATATGTGCAACACAATCATTGTTTACCTAACGTTGCCAGTTAAAATGTTATACCACCATGAAATCTTGACATGCATGTATATGTGTTCATGCAAACTATCAAGTAGTAATACTGATGTGATGTAGTGGTACGTCCATGACACTCTACAGACACACTAAAGCTGTACGAGGCTAACGTTCCATGATCCCATAAAAGCCTAGCCTTATTTAACATGAGTTTCACAAATTTCAATAGCTAAGTGAATGCCATATACACAGGTATGAACCAATGCTATGTTATCTAAGATCAACTGCCTCTATCCATGAGGAACATTGATGTGATATCAGGAGTACAATTATAAGTAACCATCCATTGATATAGGTTGCACTTGAAGAGGATCAGGAAAGGCCTTTGCTTTACGTGAATGGGAAATTTGCTTCAGTGAAGGGGTAGTGTATGACAGATGTATCTATCTCTAGAATATGATTTATTATGACAGAGGCTAGGTTAACATCCTTGGAATGAGTGACACTTATGCAGTTTGCTTTACCAATGTGTACAATTTCCATCAGAGTCAGACTAGAGACTGCCCTGTAGGCCAGACACAGATCAGCCCTTAGTAGTCTGTAGGGAATGGGATACAGTGATAGGGCTTTCAATCTTTCCACATACGACTATTTTTTTCATCCCTTATCTTCCTTGTGTAAAAGCTCTGGGGTTGCTACAACTGTTGTAGATGTTTGATGAAGTATATGCAAAAGGGTGCACTGTACTCAATTATTGATGTTAGGAGAGCTGACGGAAATGGAGTTATAACATCTTTCATCTGGCTGACATGTCATACTTATACGTTGTGCCACATAGAAGGGATTTGTCACCTCTGTGAATTCTTGGTGGTTGAATTTCCAATTATTATCTACCTGAGTACCCAGATCATGTACCACTGGGTTTACTCAGAGGTATGTGCTGTCTGTATTGTAGATAGCTTGCGCATTTGCCTTCCAAAAGGGAAAATTATGCTCTTGTGTTAATTTAGTGTGTTTCCATGCCTCTAGCATTAATCATTTTTTTGCATTAATACTTTCTGTAGTATATCAGTACTATTAGTGCATTCAAGGACTGTCTACAGTTTGCAGTCATCTACAAAGTTGGTCAGACAAAGGTTGTCTAAGTTTGCCTTGAATTCTGGGAATTAAATACTAAACAGGAAAGGGACTAGCACAGAACCTGTAGTTTTTCCCTGGTCACTGGTCTCTCACTAGAGCTTAATTCACATACTTTGACAATATGTGTCTTGACAGTAAGCCATTTGGCTACCCACTTGGTCATGTAGGGGTTTATGTCTAGCTGAGACAGCTTCTCTGCAGTACCTGAGTGTGGAATTGTGTCAAATGGCTTGGCCAGGTCAAGGTAGGTGGGATGCACAGTCTCTTCCTCATCCATACACTTGGTGACCTTCTTGAAGAAGTCAACCAGATTTAACAGGTATGATCTAACCTTAACAAATCAAAAATGGGCTGGGTACATAGTCGGGAGATTATCGATGTTCTTCTTGATAAGGTCCGTGATGATTCTTTCCATTGCCTTACAGATGAGGCTAGTCTAGCTTATGTGTCTATAATTCCCTGTGTTCAGTCATGGTTCTCATTGTTTAGATGGATGACTGTTGCTGTTCACCATTCTACCAGAATGTAACCTGTCTGGAAGCTCTGGTTAAGTTGGAATCCAACCGTGTCTGCTAGGTCAGGTTTTAAATTATTGGAAAGGTAACCGCTTATGTTGTTAGGGACCATTGTTGCCATGTTGAGCACACAGATGAGCTGCTGTCTTGAGAAAATAAGCTGAACAATGTTTGTATGTATACTTTGGGTGAAGACCACTGGGGACGGGAGTGAAGTCTGATCCAAATCTGTCAATTAGCAGGTTATCTATTGCCTTCAGTTGAGTTTGTGTGGTGCCATCCTCAACCATCTTTGCACATAGCTGTGTATTCCCCTTAAGATTTTGTACTTACCTAAAAAAATATTTGTGACAACACTTCCAAATACAACCTTGGTTATGCATCACATACCACACAGTGGAACTGTTGACAGAGTCACACACTTCTACCTATTTCATGTCATTGCATCAACTGCATGTGTTTATAAGTTTATCACTGAAAAGGTGTGTGTGAAGTCCTTGACCCATATATGGGCACATTACAAATAAGGTGGATGTGGCTCATGCAGAACAGTTAATGACACAAATGCTGACAGTCACACAATACTGCTGGGCAATGCATCACATGAATAATCCTTTTGGATAGCAATGCAACTGTTCATAAAATGAAATTCCCAATCTTCAAACTGAATCTGAACTTGTTACATGTTAGTGTTTATAACAACATTAAAGCATATGGATGAAACAAAACATCTGTGCCCAAGTAATCAATATGATGTAATATTGCTGTATGTCACATTGCATTTCATGATGGTAGGTATACATACACATGCCCATCTGTGCCATATGGCAATTGTCACTGTGATGGTTGAATGAGAACCATATAGAATGTTGATATACTCCACTACAAGAACACAGCTTACTAAGGCAACAATATACATAGCATCATCCCCGTGTTTATACCCTGTTTAACTTTTCATGGTCTGCATGAGGTGGAAATAGTAAAGTACTGCAGAGTAGATGGAGACATACTCCAATTACTCCGCAACCTCTGTAGTCCACAATTGACAACAAGGACAAACCAAGAGGAAACAATACCTGTGGAGACCAAGGTATCTGTAGCATTTACAATATTAGCGACAGGAACCTTTCAGAGATTCGCAGGGGATATGCTGAGGATGGCACAAGCATCAGCACCCAGGATGCTACATCAATTCCTGAATGCTGTATTACAGCATGTCAGTGGCTATATATATTTTCCCCCATAACACAGAGGACAGAGCTATAACTATGCAGGCTTTCTACCCAGTGGCGTACTTTCTAGAAGTTGTTGGTGCCATAGACTGCACGAATATTGAGATCAAACCACCACCTGGGGAACAGGGAAGTGTTGACATAAACAAATAGGGGTTACAGTCCCTTAACTGCCAGGTCATGTGTAATGCCAAGGGAATCATCCTGCATGTGTGTTCTGGCAATTCTGACAGCTACCAAGACTCTACTTTCTGGCACAACTCACAACTTTACCAGAGATTTTTCAGAGGTGATGTCCCACAAGGTCATTTACTTGGGGATGCAGGGGATGAACTTGCTATGTCTGATGACGCCCATCAGAAATGTACACACATCCATGAAGGACTGCTATAATGAGGTAGACACTCAAACAAGAAATATAATAGATTGTGTGTTTGGGCTGCTGAAGTCACAGTTTTGGTGCCTAGATAATTCAGGGAGTGCTCTGCAATACGATCCCAGGACTTGTGCCAAAATGATCACAGTCTGTGCTATCCCACACAATATCATTCTTTAAAAACAGCAACAGAAGAAACACCAAGGGCTAGGAGAACACATTCCACCACCACTGGCAAGGTCACCATTGCCACATGCAATCCTATGCACATGTATACAGTAAAATTTATGTCAATCAATGGGCCAAGGCTGACACCAAAATAGTGACTGTGTGTGAGTAAGAAAGCCAGGCAGGTAGAAATGTAGATAAGATCAAATAGCCACTGAGACAGAAAGACCTGCAACCCTCATTCATACCTCATGTAGCTGGTATGTGTGGGTGTCCGTTTGGGCACAGGATGTGAAATGTGTGTGAGTGTCTGCATGAACACAGCCAAGCTTTATGCTTCCACTATGGCTTTGCATGTTGGGCAGGTGTAAGCCATGTATGGTAGAGGTAATATTTCATTGTTATTGCTCTCAGCTGCAAAACATGCCTCTACCAGGAGCTGCACTAGCATGTTCATGTCCATGGTCAGATGTGATGGTGCTACCTGAATGTGAGCGGTGTTTACTGAATGAGCTCTCCTCACAACTACACCTAGTGTCACAACCCCATGTCCTAACACACCTGGGTGTGGAAACCTCAACCACTGACAGAGCAGTGGAAGTAGTACCCCTACAGGATTGGGCATGACCACGTTGTCTAAAAACAGATGATGTTGTGGACCTACGGCCACATGGATGATGTCCCCCTACCACCAGATGTTCCATCACAGACATTGCCCATTTCATTGTGTTATTTATCCTATACATTGAATTTGTCACACTGTAATAGCAGTCATGCACATCAGCTTCCGCCACATCCAGAACCCTAAGCATGTCCTCAGAGGCCCTAGTGGAACATGTCACTGCCTCCATGATGGCTCTAAACATGCGTTGAGTGGCATGTGAAGACACATCAGCATCAGGTGGAGGGTGGACAACAGGCTTCCTCTGAGCATCACTATGAACCCTCTTGTGTGGCACCTAACCCACACTTTGGCTAATGACAGAGTCAATTGGCACTGAAACCACAGTAACCACACTACCCTGATCAACTGTGTGACCCTCAACCTGCTCACTGTCTGAGGGCTCAGCGGAATGGGTATGTGTAGGCATACTGACTGTGTCTGAAGGAAATCCAGGAGTTGTGTGAGTCAACAACTTTATGCCAGATTTAAATTCTGCACCCTCTAATTGTGCCTCTTTTTGGCCACCATCATCATCAGAGCCTACAGGCACTCCCACATCAGGTGGTAGGATTCCTACACTTTCACTGTCAGGATCACCTGTGTTAATAAGCAATAAACACATGAACAAAATTACTACTCCACTAAATATCAGCCTAAAATATATGACCAAAAAGTAACACTAGTTACACAATCACAGATGCTACAGCAATATAGACACTCATTACACTCTTCTGTCACACTGATCAGAAACAATATTGGAAAGCTAATTTTAATCCCATAGCAAAATAATTTGTGTTACTGTTTTCTATTGCAGACATATCAACAGAAATACTCATGGACAAAGGAGCCCTCTTTATATCAACAATTATACATAAACTCTAACAAAGTTTCTAGCTGAAGCAAGTTAGATCTTCCATATACCATCCTCAGACTGATGGTCATTTAGAAAAGTTTAACAGGACATTACAATATAAGTTAAGAAAAGTTATAGAAGAGGATGATCAATTATTGTCATAACTCTTGTATGCCACCTGGAGATTCTCCAGGCATCTCTAGGATTCTGTATCTTTGAACTCTTGTGTGGACAATGCCCAAAGGAATTACCAAAGTCACATGGTAAACACATGGTAAGGGAATAAGCTGCTAAACAAGGAATGTACAGCAGAAGCTTTACAAAATCAGAATTTCAGGTCAGTAACCTGGTGCTATTCTTTGTACCTTCGGATGAGACCACATCTGTAGCCAAATGGCAAAGACCCATTGAGATTTTGAAAAGAGACTGATATGAACAACGATGTTAGGCTATCAGTTAAAATGCGTTGCTACCAAATACATCATACAAACATCATAATACCTGGGAACAAGGCAGAGACAGCCCCAGTGAGCCTGAAAATAGAGGGTAACAGCCAAGAAAAAAGAGACCGATGTTAACCATACCTGAAGCGGTGATAGATGACACACTAACAAAATCCCAAGCATATAAGGTATAGCAGTTTCTACTGTGAAATAACATTTTCTCTGAACTATCATGTAAAACCATTAGAATTACAGAACAAAGTGAGACCAATCCAAGTGAAAGAGTCCTTAAACTTACTGGGCACCTACGTCTCAACAGGAGGGCATTTCAGAAATATGTGAAAAAGATGTTACTGTAAGAAGTAAATGAATAATTTAATAATGAGTGGAACAACTTCATAGCTCTCATACTGAAGCCTGATGAAAACCATAAGTCCTCCAATGACTTTAGAAATCTTAATAGCATCTCTGAGCTCAACAATTACCTCATGCCAAGAGTGGCTGAATTAACTCAATGGTTAGGAAAAGCCATATACAGCAACAACAGGAGCAGAAATATAACCCTACTGGACTAAAATCTACTTGCCTTCACAGAGACAATTTTATTATCAATTTAGTTTGCTAATTATTTCCAAAAGATTTGACAAACGAGTACCAGTAATATGTTGATACAGTAAGGAGAATGTGGATTTCCTACCACACTAGTAAACATGCATACAATTATCTGTTGTTCCCCCACTGGAAAAGATCACAGGTCTGTTTTTTAATACACCAACTATGCTGTGCAAAAATGTGTGAATTCTATACTGGAGCATATGACTGGAGTTGAAAAGGTAGTTTTTTTTTTTTTCATGTGACCTTATCTGTTAAAGGAATTTGCCAATAGCCTTGCATATTTATTGCAAACTCAGAACCTTGTCAAATCTATAAAGTTGCTGTACAAATGGATTTGAAACTATCTGAGATAGCAGATCAGTTTAGCACAGAGTCTCAGTTGCTTCTGCATAGAGTAGGGAAGACGCATACACCAGTATGAACTTCCCTTGTGCTCCAGCCTAGGGTAGCACAGTGGTGCAGTGGTTAGTGTTGGCACCTCAAAGTAAAAGGTTTTCTGGTTTGACTCTAGGCCTGGGCTGGGTGACTTCTATGCAGAATCTGCAAGTCCTCCCTGTGTTTGCTTTGCATGGGTTTCCTCTGGGTGCTCCGGTTTCCTCCCACATTCAAAAGACATGTGTCTGGAGCATTTTTTCACAGGCCTCTGCTGAAAATGGGCTCTGTCCCAGTCGGGCATTCCAGGCAAACAAATGTTAAATAAAAAATACAGGTTAACAGTAATGACACCATTCCATCCATTATGAAAATGGAAGACATAGGCATAAACAGAAAGGGTATCTCATAGTAGAAAAAAAAATAAATTTGTCTCCAAGGATGAATCATTTAACAACTGCACAATAACTTCTTAAAACAAAAAAAAAACATGGGGCATTTATCTTTTGTTTTGATAAATTATTGTGTAGCTTCTACACATGCCGTCTTTGCAGCTTAATTTTCTATTTTTTTTTTTCATTGTTCTGGCACACGGCTAATCTGCTGGAGCAACAGTTATGTAGAAAACATATACATAACACACAAATATTAGGTGTCATTAAGCTGGTGACCAGGTGGAGTGCCATTAATTCACATGCAATTCAGTCATTAACATTGGACTGTTAGATTCTGTATCACTACTGGAATTTCTCAGGATATTTCTGATGAGAATGTAAGTAGAGGAACCTATCAGGAATCAGCTGAAACTACTAGATACATTAGTGATGAACAATGATGTTTCTCCACCTATACTAAAACTCACTCTCTCCTTCACAGTTACATTTTTAATATGTAACATTGAGACCCGATCATCTGAAAATAGCTTTGTTTATCATAAATGCTCAAATTTCACATACTTGTGCATTAATGACCCAGATTTAAAAAAAAAAACAAAAACATGTTCTGCAGTGGAGCAAGCTGCCTACAACCCTAATGGAAGCATAAGCACCCCCCCCCCCCCCACACACACACACACACACCTCCACCCTTAAAAATAAACATAATACTTATGGTTGCATTACAATGGGGAATTAAGAAACTCAAAAAAAAAACACAGAGATTAACTTTGTGTGTGACTCAACGTACAAATGCAGTAAAATATGAATTACAGTACTGATAATACAGGCTTTGTTTCCTACTTTAGCTATGTTAGGGTGGGTGGTTGGCATAAAGGTTAAGGTATTTACATCACAACTACAAGGTACAGTGTTTGGGTCTCAGCTTTGAAGATAAATTAGCTAGCAAGGGCAGCTAACCTAGTAATTCCCTATGAACCTACAGAGCTGTCTTGAACCTTCAACATGTTTCACTGTAACATGAGCACACAAGTGATTTCTGGGATACCTCTGTTTAAGGGAAGACAGGACAATCCAGAATCACGTGTTCTTGTGCAAATTCTTCACTGGTATAATTAATAAACCACAGCTTCTAGATTACTAACTAGGAATTCACTGGTCTCAACATTAATCTTTAACAATTTTGTGTGTAGAGATCACTTCTTGCAAATACTGAAATTCCTCCATTTCAGCAATAATGAACTTTCTACAGTTAAACGAAAAATAGCTGTTGAAGGCACAAACCCCAAATTATGCTCTGCCATTTACAAACGTCTTTATTAAGCACTTTTCATCCAGATAATGCTTGAACTTCATCAGATACATTCTAACTCAAAATCCACTCTTTAAAATAGTTAATAGCTATGTCATGTGATCATACTAATCAAGTTTGCTTCCCTTAAATTAAAGTGATACACATAATAAACGTGCAAATGCATTCAAGTACTAAATTTTTTCTAATAAGTTTGAAATTGTCAAATTTCTTCGTTCCTATTATATATTATACACCCTGTATTTTATCACATATACTGAATACACATATTACAAGTATAAAATATAAAATGTAAAATTTTATAAATGTTATCTTTCCAGACTTTTAAGTTTAGGAACACTTAAAATCTAAGCCATCACATTTATTCCAGGATAATGGCATGCATCCAGTTGGAGTTGCCATAATAATTCAAGCTTTTCTAGGTTCGATGAGTATGCCCCCCCCCCCCCATGTCAGCTGTTACTTGGTCGATACATTTAAATTTAAACCGGTGGTTTTCATTTTCTATATTGTGTCTAGCTAATGCATTTCAGAAAATTGTAGCTGCATAACATTGTTGGTTCCTGTCTTTTCTCAGGTTTACATCTAAGTAGACTATTGAATCCTTATGAACGTTGTATGTGAAGTGTAGGAAACTAGTTGTACTATTAAAGTACTGCATAAGCTCCACTGCACACATGATGTCCCCTTTTATAATCATAAAAATATCATCGAAAAACCTGGTGTAGAAATATATGGTGTCCTTAATGTATGTGTTGTTATTAATAAATTCATATTCCCAGTGGGCCATAACTAAGTTAGAAAAACTTGCACCAACTGGGGAACCCAACGCTACACCGTTTTTTTGTAAGTAAAATTCGTTTTCAAAGGTGATATAGTTGTTGGTAAGGATGATGTCTAAAAGCTCTTCTACTAATGCAATTTCCTCACTTGCAGCTCCCTTTATTCTCAACATATGGGCTACCCATTCAATCCCTTCTATATGTGGGATCGAAGTGTAATTGATAATAGTATCAATTATATATTATAATTAGTATTGATATTATTGGATAACCTTGTAAGAGCCTTAGAAAGGCTGACTGGTGGCAGTTGGCAGTGTGGTTACCTTTTAGTCTGGGCAGAGGGGAAACAGCTACTAAATATGTGGCAGCCTTTCCTAGGAGAGAGAGAGTGTGTGTGTGTGTGTGTGTGTGTGTGTGTGTGTGTGTGTGTGTGTGTGTGTGCGTGCGTGCGTGTGTGTGCGTGTGTGCGTGTGTGTGTGTGTGTGTGTGTGTGTGTGTGTGTGTGTGTGTGTGTGTGTGTGTGTGTGTGAGTGTGTGTAAAATCAAATACCCAGGTGTGAGTGTGTCAGCTACTTGGAAGTGGGACACAGTACCCCAAAGTCAGTCTTGTTTGAAATATGTAGAGGCAGACAATCCAGTCCCAGGTCTGGAGAGTGTTCCCTGTGTACTCTTGGGGGAAACTGTGCTTGATGCAAAAAGATGCATCTGAAAAATGCTGTGTAAATCCATTCCTGTTTTTAGTGGCTGTCTCTCACCAGTGTCAGTGGTGAGGATTGAGGCCCCTTGATTACTGGCCCAGAGTAGAGAGGCTGTCACACATGTACAGAGGTTAAATGATACTATATGACATAAGGCATGATGGAAGTTGTAAGCTCAAACTGAATGTTGTCCAGTACAATAGCAAAATGATTGAAGTGGCTGTGGTAGATTATATGCTCCTTAATCAAGAGCGTGCTGAAAAGACAAAGAAAGTGTAACAAGAATTTCCCACAGGATTCAGATAGAAAGGTAACATGGCTGCACTATTAAACACAAAGTGGCCATAGTTGTGAAATGTGACCTGAGTTGGGTGATGTATACATAACTGGCAACTTAGCGTGACTCTGCTGAGGGTAGTGCTGCTTAAGTATGCTATTTATTCTTGAAATCTGCAGATGTTGTGCAGAGCTATGGAACAAGCTATGGCAGGTCATGTCACCTGAACCCAGTAGCAGATAGTTAGTGATCTTGCAATGATGTGAACCTGAATCCATTAAATGCCACACCTGTGTAACAGGAGCATAGCTGAGATCCTGTGAAAGATCCTCATAGCAAAGTACCCATCATATTTATATTATACATAAAAATAAAATTGGGTAATAGGACAGTCAGAAAGGGGAAGAACAAGCAGAGGAGGATTAGACAACAAACGAGGGAGGGTGAGTGACACATGAGGAAGAGGAGAAATTTAATGAGGGACTAGGATATGGTGCTTGCCATGCTACACAATGTTGAACCCATCCAGAAGTCAGTCACCCCATTGACCACACATGTCAGTGCTCAGCCACTGGTGGCCAATAGCCAGAGCCTTACCTTTCTGTGACCCTAAATTGCATGATGATACACTCCACGGTGTCAGTCAGGGTATATAGCTATTGGTCCACCACAGTCCACTACACCATGTATACATCCTATTGGGTGATCCCATGACAGCTCCCCACCAGCACCTACCCCAAGTCCCCAACCACACACACACACACACACACACACACACACACACACACACACACACACACACACACACACACACACACACACACACACACACACACACACACACACACACACACACACACACACACACACACACACACGCATACACACACACACACACACACACACACACACACACACACACACACACACACACACACACACACACACACACACACACACACACACACACACACACACACATAGGCTATCAGTGAGCTCTCTAGGTTGCCCTTCACAGGATGACCATCACCTTTCAGAGTGTCAGGACTAAAGACTGACAGGTTCCAACACTGGGGAGAGTGTACGATGCTAAAGACAGTAGATGCTGTTGCTTCACATTACATTCTGTAGCAAAACTGCAGAAAAATAGAAACATAAAAGAAGAGAAACAAAACAATAAAAGAGAAACAATAAAATTAAGGAAATTACTGTAGTAAATAGAGTAGGCAAAAAAAAAAAGCAATCATTAGTTGTGCTTCACCTTTCTAGAACAGTCAAGGAAGAAGAAAAATGAAGTCAGCAGAGCCATGGCAAAATACATGGGCTAATCAGGCCAGGGGCCTGGCGGATAGAAGTGTGGTATATAATAAAATGTCAGGCCAGGGGCCTGGAGGGTAGAAGTGTGGCATATAATAAAATGTCAGGCTAGGGGCCTGGTGGGTAGAAGTGTGGTATATAATAAAATGTCAGGCCAGGGGTCTGGAGGGTAGAAGTGTGGCATGTAATAAAATGTCAGGCCAGGGGCCTGGAGGGTAGAAGTGTGGCATATAATAAAATGTTAGGACAGGGGCCTGGAGGGTAGAAGTGTGGTATATAATAAAATGTCAGGCCAGGGACCCGGAGGGTAGAAGTGTAGTATATAATAAAATATCAGGCTAGGGGCCTGGAGGGTAGACATGTGGTATATAATAAAATGTCAGGCCAGGGGCCTGGAGGGTAGAAGTGTGGCATATAATAAAAAGATTAGGACAGGGGCCTGGAGGGTAGAAGTGGGGTATATAATACAATGTCAGGCTAGGGGCCTGGAGGGTAGACATGTGGTATATAATAAAATGTCAGGCCAGGGGCCTGGAGGGTAGAAGTGTGGCATATAATAAAATGTCAGGCCAGGAGCCTGGAGGGTAGAAGTATGACATATAATAAAATGTCAGGTCAGGGGCCTGGAGGGTAGAAGTGTGGTATATAATAAAATGTCAGGCCAGGGGCCTGGAGGGTAGAAGTGTGATATATAATAAAATGTCAGGCCAGGGGCCTGGAGGGCAGAAATGTGGCATATAATAAAATGTATCTTGTCACTGCTGTGTTGTATAGTGCTACATTGTAGGAACAGCAAGCAGTTTGTGTGTAATAGTCAACAAGGCAAGGCAGGAGTAACAACAATGCACAAATGAATTGTAAAGCCATGTTGAAGTAACGTGTAAAGTGCAGATGTAATACATAGGGTTGTAAGCTGGTTGAGCTGATGTCAGAGATTTTATGTTCATGTCCCCATATGTAGGTGCTAAAATTGCACTGGAACAGGGACATCAGCTAGAAAAAGTTCTTTGGTAGAGACAGAGGCATTTCTGAAGTCTCTGTATGTACATGAAAGAACACTGTAAACATCAACAAGGCTCATACCTTCCAGTAGCATATATGGCAGGACCTCATGTTGGATAATTGCTATTTATGACCACAACAGATCTGCATAACAGGTATGCTGCAGGGTCACTGACATGATAGTGCATATCTGCATGAAAGCCAAAGTCACTGCATGACAGAAAATAGAGATAGATTGAAGTCTACCATCATAACACCAGGGAGTGCAGACTACTGGCATAAGCCACTCTGGTAGGAGACAGAGGATAGCAATAATCAGTTCTGTGCACTGGTATCAGCCACTGTTGTAAGGACTGGTATCAGCCACTGCTGTAAGGACTGGTATGAGTTACTGCTGTAAGAACTGGTATCAACCACTGCTGTAAGGACTGGTAACAGCCACTGCTGTAAGGACTGGTATGAGCCACTGCTGTAAGGACTGGTATCAGCCACTGCTGTAAGGACTGGTATGAGTTACTGCTGTAAGAACTGGTATCAGCCACTGTTGTAAGCCACTGCTGTAAGGACTGGTATCAGCCACTGCTGTAAGGACTGGTATGAGTTACTGCTGTAAGAACTGGTATCAGCCACTGTTATAAGGACTGGTATCAGCCACTGCTGTAAGGACTGGTATGAGTTACTGCTGTAAGGACTGGTATCAGCCACTGCTGTAAGGACTGGTATCAGCCACTGCTGTAAGGACTGGTATCCGCCACTGCTGTAAGTACTGGCATGAGCCACTGCTGTAAGAACTGGTAGCAATCACTATTGTAAGGACTGGAATCAGCCACTGCTGTAAGAACTGGTATCAACCACTGCTGTAAGGACTGGTAACAGCCACTGCTGTAAGGACTGGTATGAGCCACTGCTGTAAGGACTGGTATCAGCCATGCTGTAAGGACTGGTATCAACCACTGCTGTAAGGACTGGTAACAGCCACTGCTGTAAGGACTGGTATCAGCCACTGCTGTAAGGACTGGTATCAGCCACTGCTGTAAGGACTGGTTTCAGCCACTGCTGAAAGGATCAAAATATAGTATCAGATAGAACTCAATGGCGGCATGAAGGATGGCTGTTGTGGTAAACGAATAACAGTGAGGAATGCTTAGTTGTGGCCTGATCAGTTACTGTAAGTGGCATAGGTTACCAAAAGCTACTGGTAGGCATACGCCATTGTTGTAGGGGCTAGGATAGTGTATCATGCAATACTGAACTTTGAAAGAGACCATTACTGTAATGCTGAGAGTAATTGAATGAGTATTGTGTATAAAACAAAACACAAAACAAAGCATATTAGTCATATGTGATGCCATCGTGAGGCAAACAAATGTCCCTCTCAGCAGGCTGGATAAGGAAAAGGTCACGTTCAGCTGTCTGTCAGATGCTAGGATCCACCATATCACACATGTACTCAAGTATCTCAATAACAGGTAGTGTTATGACTCTGACATAGTCCAAGTTGGTGTGAACAACTTGAGACGTACCTCTCTGGACTATATGAAGAGAGGGGTCCACTTCATATGAATTAAAACTCAAAATACTGAAATTTATTTGACTGAGTCTACAATCCTGAATGTTCAAAATACTGAAAACTCATTTGCCTGACTTTCAGAATACTGAAAGCCTACAATGATGAATTTCAAAATACCAAATGGCAGTGTGTACAGTACTTTAAGGTAGGTAAAGGGTATATGCCCACTTCCCCACTGTAGTGCAGTCCCAGAGTTGGTATATATAGTTTGGGGGGGTGTGGGGGGGTGCAGTCCACCACATTGTAGGGCACTGGTGTGTAGCCCCCCCCCCACTTAGTTTGGTTTTATATCATCAGGTGTCTGTTATTAAGGTAAGTAAGTAGTTTTTAATTTTGGAAAGAGTTAGTCATTGGTTTTGTAAGTATGCATTTTTTTTATAGTTTTCATTTAGTGAGATAAATTGTTGGTGATATTTGCATTGTTTATTTGGTATTGTGAACCTAGGTTTTGTGAATGTTAATGTTATTTGTAATGAAATGCTTGGTATTCATGGATCTGTGCATTTTTTGTTATGTTAAGCAATTCACAGGTGAAGGGAAGCACACATCATGTCTATGGCTTAACATTTTGTATTTTGAAATTCGGCATTGTAGGCTTTCATTATTCTGAAATTCAGTCAAATAAGTTTTCAGTATTTTGAACATTCAGGATTGTGGACTCAGTCAAATGAATTTCAGTATTTTGAGCTTTCAATCATGTGAAGTGAACCCTAAGAGAGACATGACTGAACTCTTTCATTATGTGTCTCAGGTAGGTATGTCCCTAGCCTTAAGCAGCATTTTACCTTCACTTAGGGTGATGACTCTCTACAAACAGAAAATGATTGACTTCAATAATTGGCTTAGTTTTTGGTGTTATTCTAAGGGGATCCAGTATCTGTCAGTCTGGGATAACATTATCGACAAACCTTGATGCTTTGCCAGAGATGGTCTTCATCTGTCACTCCTGGAATTTTGGCTACTGGCTAAAACTCTTGCCACCCCCATAGTGCCTTTTTAGGCAGTGTCTCAAGGACATAATTCCAGATGTAAAAACTCCATCTAAAAAAAACCTCAAGGTTATGCTGCTAAATGCTAGGAGTCTTAACATGAAACTGCACTCATTGGGAGCAGTCCTCACCTTGGAAGACACAGATATTTGTGCAGTCAGGGAGACCTGGTTCAGGGCTGTGGAGAGCACTCCAGCCACACTGGGTTACACCTCCTTCCACACATTCATGCCAGAAACTGAAGGCATGAAAACTAAAGAAGGCGGTGTATCAATATTCATTAAAGATAAATACGCTTCCAGATTGGTTAATCAGTATGATTCCCTGGAGATCCTTCAGGTGCAAGTAACCATTGATAGGACATCTATTTAAGTCATTGCTAGCTACATGAACCCCTCCATGAATCAGGGCACCCATTCTGCCTATTTGGATCTACTTGAGTCTATCAAGATACATCTGAACACCATGGTTATGGGTGACTTTAACTACCCATCCATTGACTGGGTAAAGTA
This sequence comes from Protopterus annectens, assembly GCF_019279795.1. Lineage (NCBI taxonomy): Eukaryota > Metazoa > Chordata > Ceratodontiformes > Protopteridae > Protopterus > Protopterus annectens. Next base: position 690,193,908 of record NC_056730.1, on the reverse strand, counting down.
CTCGTGCTCAACCTCACTTGCCCAAAGGTTCCTTGACTTCATTAACTCTGGTACCCTGGACCAGCTGGTTGACACCCCCACAAGGGGTGTCAACATCCTGGATCTGGTTCTTACCAACACGGAGGACCACTGTAACAACCCCACTGTGAGGTCTTCCCTGGTGAGATCTGAACAAAAATCAGTCTCATTCGAAGTAACTATCACACCCAATCACCCCCCCCCCCAGCAGCAACTACACTAAAAAACTTCTCCTAAGCAGATTATAACCTCTGGTATAAATAGCTTCTCTGCACCCCACCCCCATGGAATTGGCAACTATGCTGAATTTCTACACCAATGCTTTATACAAACACCTGTATTACTGCATTGACTCGGCTATACCTGATAGGACCAAAACAAGATCCTCAAGGAAGAGCAAACCTGCCTGGTTGACAGCTGCCAATAACAGACTTTACAATAAGAGGAAGAAATTATTGTCTAAGAGTAAGAGGGAGCAAGCCTTAAACTGGAAACACTCCCTCCTCAGCTTAAACAAGCAAATAAGACTACTTATGAAGTCCTTCAAAGCAAAATCCAAATCCAAATTAGCTTCCTCAACTAAGGGCCTAACTTCCTCAAATAAGGCGTTCTTTAGTTACATCCGTAACCTAAAAGGAAAGGTCCAGATTTGTACCAAATTGGTAGTTAATGATGCCATGTATACTGAGCCTGTCGACATAGCTAACCTGTTGGTCGACAGGTTCCCCACCACACATACCCCATGACATCCCTACCACCTGTCCCCTACCTTGCATCTCTAAAGAGCAGGTTGTAAACACCCTCTCTAGGGCCAAAAACATAGCATCTATGGGACCTGATAACATCCCAGGCTATGTCCTGCATGGGCTCCAACAAGAATTAGCAACACCATTGGGTACTCTTTTCAGTCACAGTCTAAGCACCGGCTTCATCCCAGCTGAATAGAAAATGACCACCATTATTCCCTTGCAAAAAGGTGGTGCTTCCACTGACCTCAGAAACTATAGACCTATTAGCCTGACTAGCCTTATCTGCAAGGTCATAGAGTGAATCATCATGGACCTTATCAACAAGGATATAGGTAATCTCCAAACACTTAACCCTACTCAGCTTGGATTTGTCAAAGGGAGATTATGCCTGTTAAACCTGATGGACTTCTTTGAGACAGTCACTAAGGCCCTGGACGAGGGGAAATCTGTGCATACAGCCTATCTAGACTTAGCTAAGGCGTTTGATACTATCCCTCACTCAGGCATCATTGACAAATTCACCCAGCTAGGTATCAATCCTTATATCATTAGATGGGTCGCTAACTGGCTTACTGATAGAACACATATAGTCAAAATAGGGGAATCCTCCTCCAACAGCAGAACTGTGTTGTTCCACAGGGATCAGTCTTTGGACCTCTACTGTTTGAAATCTATTTCTCTGACTTACAAGCAAAAACTAAAGGTCTATGGCTGACAAAGTTTGGTGATGACTAAACTGGGAGCGGTCATAAAATCTCCAAATGATGTCAACATCCTACAAGAGGGTCTTATACAAACAAATGATTGGTGCCAATGTCATGGCCTTAAACTTAATGCAAAAAATGTATAATCATCCCTTCTGGTAAGAGCAATGCTCCTGCTAACTACCACATCAATAGCAGCACCTTAAAGGACCACTACAGGAAAACAATGAAAAAACATATATTTTTTATCTTGCCATGATTTACTGCACCTCCTAAAGCTGCCTGCAGCAAAATAAGTACTCATTCCTAATTTTATTTATTTTTTACTCTTGTCTGCACTCATGGGGGCAGACATTCTGATTCCTTTGGAAAGCTAAATCTGTCTCAATACACAGACTGTGAGAACAAATAGCCCTACCATTTGTAGTCAGACTAGACTTCCATTCACTTAGAATGGAACACCTTAAAACAACTGCCAAGTTTGAGACTCTGCAGCTCATGTGTCATTGACTGGTATGTGTTGAGTTTTGCAAATGTTGTTCCTATTGATGTACTACACATTCTCTGAAAGAAACTTACAAAAGTGTCAACAAATTACTAAGATAAAGACTTTTCACAAGGAGCAGTTTTGCAAGTTTCATTTCCTGGCCAAGTTACTCCTCCCATCTCCCCTCCTTCAGTGGGCTGCAGTCTCACATTTCCAGCTTGGCTAGATTCAACAATTTCGTCAGCATTGCATGACAATAGACATAAAAAAAAAAAAAAATCACAGCCTGTTGTGCCACTAAAACTGTTCCCCTTATGTGTCTCTTCACTTCTGAATAGCATTTCCCCAGGAATAAAAAATAAATAAATAAATAAAAAACAAAGCACACACATCAGTCCACACTTTAGGCCAATTTATCCATTTCTTAATGTGCACAGTAAAACATTCAGTTTATAATACATTCTGGCTGCTGACATGGTTATCTTTACATAGTTATTCTCTTATAGCATAACCTGAACTTATGGTATTCAGTGCCAAGTTTTACAACAGTTCTCAATTTCTTAACAATGACCTCCCAAGCCTCTGATGTGACCCAGTACTTTGTCAATATACTGTAAATACATAGATTAATACAAATATGTGTGCACATATGACACGTACAAGAATACACATATACCATCATTAAAACAAGATAAATGCAATATAAAATATATCAATATAGTTATTATTTCTAGTTTATGACCCTATTTATCTATGGAAAATTCTTTTTGAATTTATGTTCAAGCAATTGTATATTTGTTGCATATTATCTTGTTTAATTGTTTCTCAATATTCTAACCACTGTATGCTGCATCAATTGTAAAACTCTGATTTTACTCATTTTATATTTTCTATGCTCTTTGTACAAAATAGCTATGTTTGTATAATTTATTTTTATTATCTTTTATAATTGTTTACTATGTATCTGGAGCTTTTCTCCCGGAGCCTCCACTGAAAAAGGTCACCTTGTGTCCAGTTGGACTAACCCGGTAAACAAATGGAAAATAAATAAAAAGTAAAATATACTAAGAAAATCAATCAATATACCAAGAAAAATCCAAAACTTTAGAAAATAACACAGAAGGAAGGAAAATGTTTCCTTGATGCTGTCATGAAAACCCCACCCACTTATTCAGATATTATGGGCAAACATACAATCAGTCACACTGATGTCCCACTCACCAGGCTAAACAAGGAGAAGGTTACTGTCAGCTGCCTGTCTGGTGCCAGGATCTGCCACATAACCCATGCACTCAGGTCACTCCACAACAAGTACAGATATGACTCTGTCATTGTCCATGTTGGTGTGAATGACCTGAGACGTACCTCCCTGGACTACATGAAAAGAGACATGGAAGAGCTCACTGATCTTGTAGCCCAGGCAGGTATGACCCTAGCCCTGAGTAGCATTCTGCCCTTGCCCGGAATGATACCACAGTACAAGGACAAAATGATTGACTTCAACAATTGGCTAATCTTCTGGTGTCATTCTAAGGGGATCCAGTATCTGTCTGCCTGGGACGACATGGTCGACAGACCACGATGCTTTGCCAGAGATGGCCTGCACCTGTTGCCCCTGGTATTGTGGATACTGGCTAAGGCTCTTAATGCCCCTATAGTGCCTTTTTTAGACAAGGTTCAAATGACAAATTCACCACCATAACAGGAACAGGCAAGCAAAAACTGAAGGTAATGCTATTCAATGCTAGAAGTCTAAATCGCAAAATGTACTCACTCGAGGCACTCCTTAAAATGGAGATCATTGATATCTGTGCAGTGACTGAGACCTGGTTCAAGGCTCCAGAGAGCACCCCTGCACTACCAGGCTATAACTCATACCACACTTTTCGGCCATGTAACCTGGACCGGAACTCCAAAGGTGGAGGTGTGTCCATATTCATTAAGGATATCCACACCTCCAGGCTAGTTGCTCAGCATAATGCACCTGAGGTTATCCAAGTGCAACTAACTCTGGGCAAAACTGCAATCCAAATTGTAGCTTGCTACAGATCCCCCACCATGCCCCAGGATTCCCACTCCTCTTTTCTTGATATACTGGAAAATATTAGGATTCAACCAAACACCCTAATAATGGGCAATTTCAACTACCCCACCATTAACTGGGAAAACTACTCAAGTACCAACTCCTTTGCTCAACGCTTTCTGGAATTCATAAATTCCAATTCCCTGGATCAACTTTTCCACACCCCCACAAAGGGCAACAATATCCAAGACCAAGTCATTACCAACATGAGTGACCGGTGTTCCACACCTGAAGTCAACTCCTCATTGGTCAGATCCGACCATAAGCTAATCACCCTAGATATCCACATCCCTCCCCACCCCCAATTAAGGAAACCATGATAAAATATTTCTCCAAAGCCAACTTCATGCTTCTTAAGACAGAAATGGCAAACTTCATGACACCCATGCAGATGGACAATACAGTTACGACTGCTGAATCCTACATAAATGCACTCTATAAGCACTTACACGAGTGCATGGATTGTGCTATCCCAAAAAAAAACAAGAAGCAATCCCCCCCAAAAAGCAAGCCAATCTGATGGTCCCCTGCCACAAACAAACTGTACAACAGAAGGAAGAAACTGTTGCAAAAGAGAGTAAAATCCCATAAGTGGTGGAGCTCCCTGGTCAGCCTCAGTATGAAGCTGAGATCCCTTATAATAGCCTCCAAAGCTAGCTACGAAAACAAAATTGCCACTGATACTAAGGACAACCACAAAGCATTCTATAGCTATGTCAAGAATCTCAATGGCAACACCCAGATCTGCTCTGAGTTGCAGCACAATGGCATGAAAATTACAGAACCAACTGATAATGCCAACATCCTTGCAGATAGGTTCAGTGTTAACTTTGCCCCACTCTCACCCCTAAAGGGCCCATATTTATACAGGAAGAATGCAGAGTCCCTGTAATCATGACTACACAAGTAAAGGCTGCACTCTCTAAAGCCAAAAACACAGCATCCACGGGACTGGACAACATCCCAGGCTATGTTTTACAAGAACTTCAGAATGAACTGATTCCCCACCTAAGCACCATGTTCAATCATAGCCTCACATCAAGCTTTGTGCCCACTGAATGGCACACAGCAACAGTTATCCCACTCCATAAAGGGAGAGCCACCACTGATCCTGGGAACTATCTCCGTATTAGCCTGATGAGCCTGGTCTGCAAGGCCATGGAACGTATCATCATGGAACTCATAAACAAAGACATTGGTAACCTCCAAACTCTCGACCCCACCCAGTTCGGGTTTGTGAAAAGCAGATCATGCCTTCTAAACCTAATCGACTTCTTTAAGGCAGTCAGCAAAGCCGTAGATGAGGGTAAGGTGGTTCACACAGCCTATCTTGACCTCGGCAAGACTTTTGACACCATCCCCCATTCTGGAATTATGGCTAAACTCACTAAACTAGATATAAAACCCTACATCACAAGATGGGTTGCCAACTGGCTCACTGACAGAACCCGCACTGTAAAAGTTGCAGACTCCAAATCTGACTTCAAACCAGTGACAAGTGGAGTACCACAGGGTTTAGGCCTGGGACCTCTCCTGTTTGGTATCTACTTCTCTGAAGTACAGGCTAACACAGAAGGCCTCTGGCTAATGAAGTTCACAGATGACTACAAACTAGGAGCCATAGTCGAGTCCCCAAATGATGTAGACATCCTACAAAAGGGCCTCACTGAGACAGATGCCTGGTGTCAGAGCCATGGCCACAAGCTCAATGCCAAAAAGTGCATTGTCATCCCCTTTGGTAAAAACTCTGTACCCATGAACTACCACATAGGCAGCAGTCTACTTAACACCGGATGTGTGATAAGAGACCTTGGGACCTAGGTGGACAGTAGTCTGTCCTTTGATAGTCACATCGCCACAGTCGTCAGGAAGTCCTGTGGCACACCTCATCATAAAAGGGCTCTCATCCAGGAAAAAAGAGGTCATTGTTCCCCTCTACTCGACACTCATTAGACCCATTATAGAGTACAACACCCCTTTTGGAATGTACCTCACAAGACATTTGCAGCAGCTGGAAAGGCCACAGAAGTACCTCACAAAGAGGATTACTGGCCTCAAACAGATGACCTACACTGACCATCTCAAAAAACTCCAGCTTTACTCCATAACATATCACCTACTCTGAGGTGATTTCTGCCTAACATATAAAGTTATGTCAAACCCAGAGCTATTGGACATGCTACACCTAAAGAAATACCAATCCCTCTGAGCTACTCACTCTAGGGACCTAAACCTTGTCACCACAATAAACAGGACATGCTGGAGGGATAGATTCCTGTCCCAGAGACTTCCCATACTCTGGAACAAGCTACCCATCTATGTCAAGCAAAGTTCCTCATTAAGACTTCAAGAAAAATCTTTGAGTGGATGGGAAATAGGAAATATACCTTGGGAATCCCTTTTGTGGCTCTGCTCGACAGTGGCACAGGAAAAATACTTTCTTGGGTGCCATACGCCAGGGAATCTTGTTGGCTAGGCTTACTTAGGCCCTTGGGCTGAATAGCCTATTACCTACCTATGAACCTATTATTATACTAAATACAATATTATGTAGCATTGAAATGTGCTGACATTATAAGGGAGACAGCTCATTATTTCCTCATAAAACAAATGTCAGAGTGGAAAAGTTCAAATAGTGGATAAAGAGGAGGAGAGGAAGAGAAGAAAGAGTGAAAACAAGTATTTGTTAGAAGTAATAATTAAGGTAGTCATGGGAGGCAGGAGAAAAAATGAATAAAAGCAACATTACAAGTAAGAGAAACGAAACCAAGGAAAAGAAGAAATAACATGGACAACAACATTTACACTGCAGACTGTCAAGTGGATTGGTAGCAGGTGCCATAAAAGCCCCCAAAATTTTGGAATTCTATTAACTCTCTATTAAGGTCAGGTACTAAAAACAATCCCTGCCCCGACACCAGCAAATCTGACCTTGAAATTGCTTCACTATTCAACACCTTCTTCACCACTTCTATTGCTGAACTAACCAAGACCTTTACCAACAACCCTCAACCCCACCCCCAACCAAACATCCTCTCCCTCCGCCCCACCCTACTTTAGAACTCAAACCCATCTCCATCTACCAAATAAAGAAACTACTCTCTAAACTAAAGCCTTGCTCCAATGCCCCTGACAACATTCCCTCCTCCTTCTTAAAAATAGCCTCCGATGGTATTGCTCTCCCTATTAGTATCCTGATCAATAGATCCCTACTTGAATCCTATACCCAAACTATGATGCTCTGCATATATTCTTCCACTTCACAAGGGTGGCAAAAACTGTAACGTATCTAATTTCCACCCCATAGCCATCCTTTCCCCTCTCTCTAAATTCCTTGAAAAATGCAGCCACCTTCAAGCTCTTGCCATTCCTTACCAAGCACCAGCTACTCTCTCCTACCCTTCACGGCTTCCACCCAGGACATAGTACCAACACTGCCCTTCTCTCCTTCTTACAAACTGCCAATTTAGCCCGTGACTCCAGTAATTTAGTATTCTCGTTTCTGCTGAACTTATCAAAAGCTTTTGATACCATCTCCTACACCCATCTTCTTAATCATCTGTCTAATCTCAAACTCTCCCACAAAACTCTCTCCTGGTTCTCCAGTTATTTTTCCAGCAGGTCCCAGGCTGTCAAATGGGGCCAGGGCACCGCTACCTTCTGTCCTATCCCCGCTGGAGTACCCCATGGATCCATACTTCACCCAGTTCTATTCAACATTTTTATTAACGACTTTTACAAGGCCATACCCAATACTAAAATTGCTCAATATGCTGATGATTCTACTTTGATCTGCTGCACCTCCAACTTAACTGATCTCCAACTACTGACACAAACAGTCTTCTCAACTAACGAAAACTGGATGCTCCAAAATCACCTCTCATTAAATGCTAACAAAACTAAAATCCTTCTATTCTCTCCTTCTAAGTCCTCCCCTATTGATAAAAACTCATTCCAAATAGCCATAACAACTCCATTTTAGAGGTCGTTCCCTCCGCCAAACTTCTTGGTGTAACCATTGATGAACACCTAAAATTTAATACTCACGTCCAGCTAAACATAAAGAAAACCCACATAAAACTCGGCCTACTTTATAGAAACATCCACTTCCTCTCTCCTGCTACCAGACTAACTCTCACCACTACTTATCTCCTTCCCTCTCTACTGTATGGTGCCCCTCTGCTTACTAATTTATCCTCCTCACTATCCTCCAAACTAGAAGTATGTTACAATAAAATCTCCAGATTTGCTACCAAAGCCAAATCTTCCTCTCATCACTGTTCCTCCCTTCACTCACTAAACTGGCTTGAACTCCATAAACAACTTGACTTTCTCCAAATCATGACTGCCTATAGACTACTATTCCAACCTACAAAGTGCCCTGCACTTTCCAGTATCCTCCAACCATATACTCCCCATAGAACACTTAGATCTACCCACCAAAACCTAATCACAATCCACAAACCCAAGCACCCAGCTGGTCAACTTCTGCTTTCCTTCACCTTAGCCAAAAAATTGAATGCTCTTCCCTCCACTCTTAGGACCTGCAATAACCTTGAAAACTTTAAAACTCTTCTTCATTCTCACCTTTACTCAAACAGGAAATGCAACTGTACTCTTCAACCTATACCTCTCAAGGTCTCCTCCACTTTTACTCCTGGCTAACCTCTCACCTAGTTAACCTTGCTCATTTGTATTATGTATAAATAACTATACTGTAAAATCTAGCCTCAAGGCCATTTGCCTGTCTTTTACACCTAAACAAAATTGTAATTGTTTGTTTCTTTATGAATGCTATGTGTTTATTTGTCAGTAATGCAAAGTTTCTTAGTAATTATTCATGTAACTATGTGTTGTTGGAGCTTTCCTCCCCGGGCCTATACTGAAAACGGGCTCCCCGAGCCCAGTGGACCACCCCGGTCATCAAACTGGAATAAATAAATAAATAAATAAATAACTGATCCTCTGTCAAACAGAGCCAATGAAGTGATCCCAGGGGTGTATTTTCTGTTACCCATCCACTCGTCAAGGTTTCTCTTGAAGAGTGTTAGTGAAGGGCTCTGCCTGATGTAATTTGGAATTTTGTTCCAAAGCATGGGGAGTCTCGGTGACAGGAATCTATCCCTCCAGCATGTTGTTGTGGTGAGGTTTAGCTCACTAGAGCATGCGGCTCGCAGTGACTTGGATTTCTTTAGGTAGAGCATGTCCATCAATTCTGAGTTGGACATGGTTTTGTAAGTCAGGCAGAGATCACCTCTGAATAAGCGATATGCCACTGAGTACAGCCGGAGGTTTTTCAGTTGGGCTGCATGGGACATATGTTTGAGACCAGTAATCCTCTTTGTGAGGTACTTTTGTGGTCTTTCCAGCTGTTGGAAGTGTCTTGTGAGGTACATCCCAAATGGGGCATTGTACTCTATGATGGGTCTAATGAGTGATGAGTAGAGGGGCACTATAACCTCTTTATTTCTAGATGCGAACCCTTTAGTAATTAGATGGGCCACATAGAATGATTTCTTAACTACTTTGGCAATATTATTGTCAAAGGAGAGATTACTATCTACCTGAGTCCCCAGATCTCTTATTACCTCTTCTGTATTAAGGGGGCTGCCACCTATGTGGTAATTCGTGGATGTTTTGTTTTTCCCAAACGGGATGACTATGCATTTTTTGGCATTTAGCTTGAAGCCAGGACTTTGACACCAGGTGTCCATCTCAGTAAGGCCCTACTGGAGGATGTCAGTGTCAAACAGAGAGTCAATTATGGCTCCCAGTTTGCAGTCATCAGAGAGCTTGGTTAGCCATAGTCCTTCTGTGTTTGCCTGTACTTCTGAGAAGTATATGCTGAACAGTAGGGGTCCCAGGACCAAGCCTTGTGGGACACCACTTGTGACTGGTTTAGAGTCGGACCTGGAGCCTGCTATTCTTACCATGTGAGTTCTGTCTGTAAGCCAGTTGGCAACCCATCTCGTGACATAGGGGTTTATGTTCAGGCTGGTGAGTTTCTCTGTAATACCCGAGTGGGGGATGGTGTCGAAAGCCTTGGCGAGGTCAAGGTAGGCTGTGTGAACCACCTTTCCCTCGTCTATGGCCTTGGTGACTGCCTCGAAGAAGTCAACCAGGTTTAGTAGACATGATCTGCCCTTAACAAAGCCAAACTGGGTCAGGTCAAGTGTTTGGAGGTTCCCAATGTCTTTGTTAATGAGTTCCATGATGATGCGCTCCATAGCCTTGCAGACCAGGCTAATCAGGCTTATGGGACAATAGTTAGCAGGGTCAGTTGTGGCCCCTCCTTTGTGGAGAGGAATAACCATTGCTGTGTACCATACTATGGGCATGTAGCCTGTGAAGAGGCTGAGGATGAACAGCGTGTTTAGGTGGGGGGTTAGTTCGTTCTATAGTTCATGCAAGATGCAGCCTGGGACACCATCTGGTCCCACTGACGCTGTGTTTTCAGCTTTTGAAAGGGCTGTTTTCACCTGTATGTCTGCAATTTTTGGGACACTACACTTTTCTGGTATTGTTATGGGCCCTTTTGGAGGTGAGAGGGGGGTGAAGTTTGCACTGAATCTATTTGCCAGGATGTTGGCAATATCAGTAGGTTCAGTATATTTTTTGCTATTTTGCACTAGTTCAGTGCATATCTGTGAGTTGTCACTTAGATTCTTAACATAGCTAAAGAAGGCTTTGTGGTTATCTTTTGAATCCTTGACTATTTTTCTTTCAAAGTTAGCCTTGGATGATTTCATGAGGGACCTCAGTTTCTTACTGATACTGATCAGGGATGTCTTTCCTTCTTGGAATTTGCTTTTTTTCTGAACTAGTTTCCTCCTTCTATTGTATAGCCTGTTTATTGCAGCGGTCCACCAAACTGGTTTCCTTCTCTTAGAGGAGTGAGTCTTGGTTTTGCTAGGGATGGTACGAACCATGCATCCTTGAAGGTGCTCATAGAGTGCATTTGGAAAGGTTTCTGCATCTTGGGCAGCATTATCCTTTAGCGTGGGGGCTGTGAAAATTACCACCTCTGTCTTAAGTAAGGTGAAGTTTGCTTTAGAAAAGTTTTTTACTGTGATTTCCTTAGTTGGGGGTGGTAGTGGGGTGTGGACATCCAGAGTTATTAGTTTATGGTCTGATCTAACCAGTGATGGGTTGACCTTCGGTGTGGAACACCTGTCGCCCATGTTGGTGATGACCGCGTCCAATATGTTTTCACATCTGGTAGGGGAGTTTACCAGCTGATCCAGAGCATTTGAGTTGATGAATTCCAGGAAGCGCTGGGCCTGGGAATTTGTACTCGAGTAGTTTTCCCAGTGAATGGTAGGGTAATTGAAATCACTCAATATCAGGGTGTTTGGTAGGACCTTCATGTTTTCCAGTGTCTCCTGAAAGGTGGAGTGGTGGTCCTGGGCCATGGAGGGTGATCTGTAGCAGGCCACAATTTGCATTGCAGATTTGTCTGATGTTAGTTGCACATGGATGATCTCAGAGGTATCATGCTGTACCACTAACCTGGAGGTGTAGCTATCCTTGATGAATATGGATACACCCCCTCCTTTTGTGTTTCGGTCCGTGTTCTGTGGCCGAAACATGTGGTATGAGTTGTAGCCCAGTAGTGCTGGGGTGCTCTCTGGAGCCTTGAACAAGGTTTCAGTTACTGCACAAATGTCAACGTTGTCCATACTGAGGAGTGCTTCGAGCGCGTGCATTTTGAGATTTAAACTCCTGGCGTTGAGTAGCATAACCCTCAGTTTTTTGTTAATTGTGTTGTTTACGGAGGTAGGTTTGACTTTTGAGCCTTGCCTAAAAAAGGCAATATGAGGGCAGCAAGAGCCTTGGCCAGTATTCGAAAGCCTAGGGGTGACAGGTGCAAGTTGTCTCTTGGGAAGCAACGCGGCTTGTCGAGCATGTCGTCCCAGGCTGACAGACACTGGATCCCCTTTGAATGACACCAGACTCTTAGCCAATTGTTGAAATTGATCATTTTTTCTTTATACTGAGGTATCATTCTTGGTGAGGGCAGGATGCTACTCAAGGTCAGGGTCATACCAGCCTGGGCTACATGATCAGAGAGCTCTTCCATGTCTCTTTTCATGTAGTCCAGGGAAGTACATCTCAGGTCATTCACACCAACATGAACAATGACAGAGTCATATTTGTACTTGTTCTGGAGTGACCTGAGTGCTTGCATTATGTGGCGAATTCTAGCTCCTGACAGGCAGCTAACAGTAACCTTCTGCTTGTCCAGCCTAGTGAGTGGGACGGCAGTCTGCCTGATTATAGCCTAACTCTGGCCTAATTGTTTCTACCTTACTACTCGACCTCTCCAAAGCCTTCGATACCATCTCACACAGCCTGCTCTTAACTAAACTCTCAGAACTTAACCTTTCTTCCTCCTCCTTGCACTGGTCCTCTAGTTACCTATCCAACCGAAATCAAGCAGTAAAATGGAAAAAAGCTACCTCCTCATTCCTTAGTACCCCCACAGGTGTTCCACAAGGCTCCATTCTAGCTCCCGTTCTCTTCAACATATTTATAAATGACTTCCACAAATCAATCCCATTCTCAAACATCATCCAATATGCAGACGATTCAACTATCATTTGCTCATCCACCTCTATCACCACACTTCAAAAACTAACTCAAGATGCTTTCTCTACAACAGAGCAATGGATGTTAAAAAATCACCTAGCTCTCAACGCCTCCAAGACCAAGCTTATGATATTTACTCCTTCTAAAATGACTTCTCTCAATATGAATACATTTTCAATCAGCAGCCAAAATAACTCACCCCTAGAAATGGTTTCAGAGACCAAGCTACTTGGGGTACTAATTGACAACCAACTTAAATTTACCTCTCACCTACAAAAAAATATCAAAAAAACCCATCAAAAACTTGGCATGCTTTATAGACAAAATGCCTACCTTACCTCTGCTACTAAAATAACTCTCGCTACTTCCTTCCTTATCCCCTCCCTTCTCTATGGTGCCCCACTCCTAACTAATCTTCAGTCCTCTCTCAAAAAACAACTTTCCTCTTGCTACAACAAAATTGCAAAATTTGCCACCAGCCACAAGTCTTCCACCCACCACTGTTTTTCCCTCCAGAAACTAAAATGGCTAGAACTTCCCAATCAATTAACTTACACTCAACTAACTCTAGCCCATAAGCTTATTCTCAACCCCTCCCTCTGTCCTTCCCTCTCTACTGCCTTTAAAATGCACCTACCCAATAGAGTATTAAGATCAAACAATCAAAACCTACTCAAAGTCCATAAACCTACACATCCCCCAGGCAAAAACCTTCTATCCTTCAACCTACCTCGCCTCTGGAACTCCCTTCCTCCACTCATCCGCACCACCTCTAATCACTCTGCTTTCAAAAATCTCTTTATACACACCTGACATCTCATTGGGAATGCTCCTGCTCCCACCCTACATAACCTACTCTACTCCTTCTCACATCCCTCCCTGCTCTGCTCACATCTTTAATATACCCTGAAAATTCAATAGAATTTATTAAACAAGTCCTTATGTTTCTTCCTCCCCCACTACATTATGTCATTGTACCTCCTCTTCCTTTTTAGTAACTATGTTTTCCTAACTATTCTGTATAAATGGATATTTTTGCTGTGCTAAATAGTTAATATGTTTTTCTGCACAATGTATTTAACTGTATACTTGCTGTACTATTTGATATTGTCTTCTTTTTTACTACCTGTTGTACCTTTTGTGTAACTTTGAATGTATTTTGGAGCTTTTCTCCCCAGGACTCCATTGAAAACGGGTTCATTTGGCCCAATGGACTATCCTGGTAAACCAACTGCAATAAATAAATAAATAATAAATAAATATAGAGTCACCTATTACTAGTGTGTTAGGTATGTTATTTCGCCTTAAGGGCTGTGATTGTGCGGCACACTGATTTTGTCTTTTATGTGTTGCCCGGTTTGTGACGGGAAGTGCAGGTTGTTTGGGTGTCTGCTTTGGAGGTCTCTGATGCTTTTGCAGGTTTTTATTTAGAGCCTCCGAGTATGATTTTGTGTATTTATGTGTATTTTTTGCCAGTGCTGTTTTAGTAGGTCTGTGTGCGGCTGGAGTTGTGGTGTATGTTGTGTGGGTGTGGATAGCTGTGCTTGTGGAAGGTGGTGTGTGCCTTTGTAAGTGTGGTGCGAATGTTATGCATTATGAAATGGAGAGATTAAGAGTAAAATTGTGCCCAGTGAAGTCCCTAGCAATTTCATCACTACTTGATTCAGACATATACATTCCCCTGTGTTTGTCAGTACTATGTTTAAAGGACCACTACAGGTAAATGATGAAAAAACATATATTTTTTATCTAGTCATGATTTTCTGCACCTCCCAAAGCTGCTTTAATCCAAAAAAATATTCATTCTTAAATTTATATATTTTTTCTCCTGTCTGCCCTCATGGGGGCAGACATCCTGATGAGACTATTTTCCCTTGATAGGCTAAATCTGTCCCAAAATGCAGTCTGACAGCCCTGATTGTGAGAACAATTAGCCCTACCTTGTGTTGTCAGATCAGGCTTCCATTCACTTTGAATTGAAAACCTGAAAAATATTGCCAAGTTTAACAGTCAGTAGATCAAGTGTCACTGACTGTCCTGCACTGAGTTTTACAAATGTTGTTCATACTGATGCACTACACATTTTCTGAAAGAAGCTTGGAAAAGTGTCAACTAATTACAGAGATAAAAAAGACTTTTTGCAAAGAGCAATTTTGTTACTGTCAGTTCCTGACCAAGTTACTCCTCCCATCTCCACTTCTATGAGCCAGAGTCTCAGATTTCCAGCTAGGCTAGGTTCAGCTAATTAGCAATCCTGCATGACAATAGACATCAAACAAATCAGCCTGGTGTGCCACTAAAACTGTTCCCTAATGACTATTTCCTCCTTACTGTTGACTTACACTAATCCAGGCAAACTGAGAGACTGGGAGAAAAAAAAAACACTAATCTGAATTCAACTGTTTGTCCATTATATCAGTTTTCTCTAATGGACACTGAAATATCTGCTTTGGAGTCTGTGTAGTGCTTACTGGCTGGCCACATAGTTACTTGTGCATACTTACTTTTACATAGCATAACATGAACCATAGTGCCAAACTTTACCTAACAATTGAATAGTTTTTTTTTTTTCGTAACAGTAGCCTCCCTAGGCTCTTATGTCAGCCACTATTTTTTGTTACAATAGCTTCATGCAGCCTTTTTTTTCAGTTGATTTTTTCAGGCATATCTCTTATCTTTTCAGCAACAAACTCAACTCGTTGACTAAGCTTCAAAGTTATAAAGCATTTCTAAGTAGCAGTACTACTCCTTTGGTTCAGATCACACACAGTGCATGAAGTGGCATCCATTAGGTTCATAGGTTCATAGGTTTATACTAGGCTATCTGCCCTAAGGCATTTATAAGCCTAGCCCAAATTATTGTGGCTTACGCCACCCCTTATATGAAAAAATACTGTGCCCATTAGTTTGTTGTGCCTCTGTCCAGCAGTGACCCAGAGATGATTCCCGGGGTAAACCTACGATCTCCCATCCACAGGTCTAGATTTCTCTTGAACAGAGTCAGCGAGGTGCTCTGCCTCACATGGACCGGGATTTTATTCCACAGCATAGGGAGTCTCTGAGTGATAAATCTATCCCTCCAGCACGTCCTATTTATATCCGTGCTAAGGTTTAAGTCGCTTGCTCTAGTGGTTTTGGTGGATTTGGATTTTTGAGGTGGAGCATGTCCATTAATTCGGGTTGGACATGGCCTTGTATGTCAGGCACATGTCACCTCTGAGCAGACGGTATGCGACTGAATAGAGCTGGAGTTTCTTCAATCTGGCAGCATATGACAGATTTTGGAGTCCCTTTATCCTTTTGGTGAGGAACTTTTGGGGTCTCTCCAATTGCTGCAGATGTCGGGTGAGATACATCCCGAATGGGGCATTGTACTCGATCATTGGTCTGATAAGTGAAGAGTACAGGGGAACAATGACCTCACTAGATCTGGATGTGAATCCCTTCATGATCAGGTGGGCAATGTAGAAGGTCTTTCTAACCACTTTAGCAATGTGAGTGTCAAAAGAAAGGCCACTGTCAACCTGGGTCCCCAGGTCCCTGATAACCTCTTCTGTGCTTAGTGGATTGCCACCTATATGGTAGCTTGGGGTTACCTTGTTTTTCCCGAAGGGTATGACTATACATTTTTGGCATTTAACTTCAGGCCATGGCTCTGGCACCAGCTATCTGTTTCCGTGAGTCCCTTCTGAAGGATATCAGTGTCCGATGCACTTTCCACTATGGCCCAGTTTGCAGTCATCTGCAAACTTTGTCAGCCAAAGTCCTCCCATGTTGGCCTGTACTTCTGAGAAGTAGATGCCAAACAATAGGGGCCAAGGACCGAGCCCTGTGGGACACCACTTGTGACCGGCTTGGAGTCTGACACAGCGCCAGCAACTCTAACCCTGTGGGTTCTGTCCTTAAGCCAGTTTGCAACCCATCTTGTGACATATGGGTTTACATTTAAGCTGGTAAGTTTTTCTACAATACCGAGTGGGGTATTGTGTCGAAAGCCTTTGCAAGGTCAAGGTAGGCTGTATGGACTGCCTTTCCTCATCAATGGCCTTGGTGACTATTTCAAGAAGTTGACCAAGTTCAAAAGGCATGATCTTCCCTTGACAAAGCCAAACTGGGTCGGGTCCAATGTCTGCAAGTCCCCTATATCTTTGTTTATGAGCTCCATTATGATCCTCTCCATAGCTTTGCAGACTAGACTTGTTAAGCTTATGGGGCGGTAATTACCAGGGTCCGTGAGGCGCCACCTTTGTGGAGTGGGACCACAGTTGCCGTCACGCCACTCCTTGGGCACGTATCCTGTGGTAAGGCTGAGATTAAACAGCTGCCTTATGTGCGGGTTTAATTCCTCATTTAGCTCGTAGCACACAGCCGGGGACACCATCCGGTCCCATTGATGCTGTGTTTTTAGCTTTAGAGAGAGCAGCTTTCACCTGCGCATTTGAGATGTCCGGGAGGCTACACTCGGCTGGGATAGTTATCTCTCCTTTAGGGGAGAGGGGTGAAGTTTGCACTGAACCTGTCTGCCAGTATGTTGGCAATGTCTGTGGGTTCAGTGATTTTTGTATCATTTTGGACTAATTCTGAGCATATCTGTGAGTTTCCACCCAGGTTCCTAACATAGCTGAAAAAGGCCTTATGATTGTCCTTTGAATCCATGGCAATTTTTCTCTCAAAATTGGCCTTAGTTGATTTTATGAGTGCTCGTATTTTTTACTAATAATGATCAGGGTGACTTCCCTTTATGGATTTTGTTCTATCATGTAATAGCTTTCTCCTCTTATTGTAAAGTTTGTTAATGGCTGGGGTCCACCAGACTGGACGTTTGCCCTTTGTGGAAAGAGTCTTGGTTTTATTTGGGATTGCCTGATCCATGCAGTCCTGGAGGTGTTCATAGAAGGCATTTGTAAGGGCTTCCGCAGCTTGGGTTGTGGTTTCCTCTGACTCAGGGGCCTTGAAGGATACCACACCAGTCTTGAGTAGTGTGAAGTTTGCTTTAGAGAAGTTCTTCACTATGGTCTTTTTGTTTGGGGTGGGGCGGGATGTGGATTTCCAGTGAGATTAGTTTATGATCAGATCTCACCAATGAGGGATATACTTCCGTGTGGTGCATTTTGTCCCCATGTTTGTGACAATGAGATCTAGTATATTTTCTCCTCTCGTGGGAACAGTGACTAGCTGTTCCATGGCATTTGAATTTATGAACTCCAGGAACCGTTGGGCTAGAAAGTTAGGGCTTGAGTAATGTTCCCAGTCTATATTCGGTTAGTTGAAGTCACCCAATATGATGGTGTTTGGAGATACATTTATACCCTCCAGTGTCTTCAGGAAGGCTGTGTGGGGTTCCTGAGTTTGAGAGGGTGGCCTGTAGCATGCTACAATTTGTAGAGCAGTTTTGCCTATTGTTAGTTTCACCTGGATGGTTTCCGAAGCTTCATGCGTTGCCACCAACCTGGAGGTGTGAGTATCCTTTATGAATATGGATACACACCCTCCTTTTGTGGAGTGGTCCGGGTTTTGGGGCCAGAATGCATGATATGAGGTAAAACCTAATAGTGCCGGGGTGCTCTCAGGAGCCTTGAACCAGGTTTCAGTTACAGCACAGACATCGATGTTCTCCATACTGAGAAGGGCCTCGAGTGCGTGCATTTTGAGATTTAGACTTCTGGCATTGAGCAGCATTACCCTCAATTTCTTCCCATTTTTGTTTTCTAGGGTGGTAGGTTTAGAATTTGAGCCTTGCCTAAAAAAGGCACTATGGGGGTGGCAAGAGCCTTAGCCAATATCCGGAATCCCAGGGGTGACAGGTGCAAGCCGTCCCTTGCGAAGCAGCGTGGCTTGTCAAGCATGTCATCCCAGGCAGACAGACACTGGATCCCCTTTGAATCATTGCATGATACTTATTCCTACATTGCAAGAATTGTCATTGTTTGTTCAAGACAATCCAAAACCATATTCAAGAATCAGTTTTGAATACATCATGTCAGAGCAAAGGTGTAAGGCCAAATTTGGTACACTTGTGAAGTATGCTGGTTTGACACAAAACATTATTACCCTCCTGTCTCCCATCACACCACCCTCAACCCATTTATGCATTTACAGAGTTAATGAAACCCATATCTTGCAACAGTGCCTGCAGATGTACCAACCTCTTTACAAACCATGCTGTCAGGCCTTGGTCAACCAATATGAGAGATAGATGCTAGTGATGGACTCCTCACAGCTGTTCAGCAGGGCGTTGTCCATCTGGTTTTCCTCTACTGTTCTCTGTTACACCTTACAAATCATACTTCCACAGGGCTGACTGAGCGAGTCACAATGTCGATTTATAACCCCCCCACTAATTGTATCCAGCCCACTGCCCTTGACATGGCTCTCCCGAAAGCAGGGCAGCATGGAGATGTCAGTCCATCTGTGCTCCACACTCCTTTACATCACAGACGTCATACAGGAATGCTTGCTGACACACAAGTACACATCTGTACGCCAGACCAGCACTAATCCATGTTTCACTGTAATACTATGCATGTCTCCACACATTTGCTCACACACATGCACATGCACATGTACTCTTGACACCTACACTTAGGCACACAAGCACACATCACCTTCAGCACTTGCTTTATGTGACACCATGTCTGCATACTTGAACAATCACACACACACAAACACACCCCAGACCATTTTCATCACATGTTCTATGTTACTCGATGTACACCCTCTCTTATGAGATTAACATACACACACGCACATACAAGCAATGTACCGCTGAAGTGCGCTGCATTACTCACCTCTCCAAAACACTGATTCGATTCCAAGGGGGTTGTCTAAGGCACTGACATTGTCATCTCGTAACATCACCCCAGTAATTGATGGAAGCCCGCTGCACTGACACAGCTCTCTCTACAGCAGGGCAGCAAGGAGGTGACAGTTCAGCTTTGCTCCATAGTTCTCCAATACACCATGTACATCATCCAGGTGTGCACACACATGCATACACACACACACACACACACACACACACACACACACACACACACACACACACACACACACGTCTGTAAAGCCATGACAGCTATAATTCATGTTTCACTGTAATAGCATACATGCCTCCACACATTCATTCACACACAT
This sequence comes from Protopterus annectens, assembly GCF_019279795.1. Taxonomy (NCBI): domain Eukaryota; kingdom Metazoa; phylum Chordata; order Ceratodontiformes; family Protopteridae; genus Protopterus; species Protopterus annectens. Next base: position 690,174,147 of record NC_056730.1, on the reverse strand, counting down.
ATACATGCACATGTACTCTGACACCTACACTTATGCACACAAACTCACATCACCTTCATCACTTGTTTTATGCTACATCATGGACACCCTGTGTGCATAATTGAACACACGGAAATGTAAACACTCATGCAAATGCAAACACACCCCCCAGATCATTTTCAGCACATGTTCTATGTTACACCATGTACACCCTGTGTACAGAGAGCGAAACACAACACCCACAAACACACGCAATGTACTGCTGAAGTGTGCTGCATTACCCACCTCTCCACAGAACACTGCTTAAATTCCAAGGTGGTTGACTAAAGTACTGACTTTGTCACTTCATTACATCACACCCTGTAAATAAAGTAAGCCCGCTGCACTGACACAGCTCTCCCCACAACACGGCAGCAAGGAGGTGTCAGTTCAGCTGTGCTCCACAGTTATTCGTTACACCACATACATCATACAGCTGCACATGCACAAACACACACACTCACACACACACACACACACACACACACACACACACACACACACACACACACACACACACACACACACACACACACACACACACACACACACGCAGCCAGACAAAGATGCAGCCAGATCCATCTTTCTTTATAGCAAGGAGTTGCCAGTTCAGCTTAGATCCATATCTATCTCTTACACCATGCATACCTCCATACATGCTCTCACACTTATACATGCACATGTTCTTCATCTTATACGAATTCAGATTTCTGTGGTCACATAAGCATGCACACCTCTATGCAGTACAATAAGCTTTCACTCCAGCTTTGATCCACATTTCTCTGTCAAACCATGCACCTTACATGACTCTACATATGTGCTCACACACCAACTCATACATCCACTCAAATTCATGAAGTCACACAGACACGCACACACCTCTCTCTAGAGCATGAAGTATCCAGTCCACCTTTTATCCATCTTTCTATGTTACACCAAAAACCAGACATGCCTGAAGAAATGCTCTCACACACTCACATGTGTATGTTTACTCACTCACAATGCACTAACATACATGCTTGCACATATACACATGCACCATTTTCACCACTTGTTCTCTGTTAGAACACGGACACCATGTGTACATAATGGAATGAATGCACCCACAAGCAGTGGAGCACTGAGGTGACCTTTATTCACCTCTCCACAAAACACTGCTCCCATGTCAACTGGCATATCTATACTAGTGTCAGTGAGAACCTATAACATATTCCCTCATTAATGGTTGCAAGCCTGCTGCACTGACACAACTATCCCAACAGGACTGCAGCAAAGTGGTGTCAGTCCATCTTTGCTCCACCATTCTCTGTTACACCACAGGCATCATACAGGCATATGTTTATGCATGCTGACACAAACACACTTTTTCCATTTTGCAACAACAGGAAGCAATTGCCATTCATCTGAAGTACAGTGGTTTAAGTGTACTGTTAGCAAAGAAACTTCTATTTAGTCATCAAGTCCATATCCAGGTTTGGAACTAAGCCACAGTACCAATGGTGGACCAGCTTCCCATCCCACCCCCACAATCAATCAAGCTGCATCGACAAAGTGGCTTTCTATTTCAAGGCCTGGAAGTGATACATAACTTGTACAAAAAACCATGTACTGCTTAGTCCTGCTATGTTGCCCACAGTTACTAAAGGACAGTGCTGCTTGCTCTACTGTGGATCCTACCAACTGACATCCTCACATTATCATCTTCT